>NC_067220.1:5588715-5827126 GCF_019924925.1 Ctenopharyngodon idella
CACACTTTTCTCTCATATATTCTTTAGTGAGTCTGTTTTCAGTTGCAGTTTTGATAATTTTTCAAAGAGAGTCATTGTAATAAACGAATGATAATCCAGAGTTTGGAAAATTATGCTAATGATGTGCAACCTTCATTTTTCTGGAGTAAAGTTCATTAGATTGAAGTAAAGAGCAGTGTTTTGACTAGTTCATCTGTGTTGTGCGCTCAGTTTCGTATCAGACGGTTCTCATACGCTGCTCTATTCATAACATCACAGCCTGATCACAAATAGGACGTTGTTTTCTTGCCAACACGTTGGGTCTGCTAATAAGATTAGCGAGCACAAAATATTAGCATGTCTTCCTCTTTCTGTCTGTCTAGCCCTCCCTCACGTGTCTTTGTCCTTCTGATAACAATGCCTTCATTGAGCAGCGTTTCTTAGCCTTCACTGAAACTGTCATTATCCCAGTTCTCAGAACATTCAGGCAAGGTTCTCTCAAAGTTATAAACAAACGTTTTACCAGTAATGTTAATAGAACGCTCGTTCAAAGTTATCTGGTCTTTAATAACGTTAGCACAAAAACATTATTTATACAACGTTCATGGAATGTTTTTTAGTGGATCTAACATTTTCTAAATGTTACGTTCAGAGAACGTTCAAAAGTAACGTTCCCACAATGTTCGAACAGTTTCCTTTGGTAGTTTGTTTAAATCAGTGTTGATGGATGGATTTCTCCTGTAACACTCACTGAGTAATCGTTTACTGACCTGTTGTGACCCAGGAAGAGTTTATTTACTCAGTCGTGAGGCAGTGTTTACTTAGTAACGTCCTGAGAGCTGATAAAAGTTGAACAGGCGGCTCGTTTACGTTGTCAAGGTTCAACATGTTTAGACTGACGTTCTGCCGTTATATCAGGCCAATCCTGGTGTTTTGGCTTCATCCTAATCCACCTCCTGTACTAAATCTGTCCTTCACCGGTGGTGGGAACGGACTTTGTTGCTTGTCAGGCCTTTTATATGTCTGATTTTAAAGTGGTGGTTGATTATGATTTCACTTTTTTAACTTTAGTTAGTGTGTAATGTTGCTGTTTGATCATAAACAACATCTGCAAAGTTATGATGCTCAAAGTTCAGTTCAAAGGGAGATATTTTCTTTTACGGAAATCGCTTTTTAAGTGGCTGGTAGGGACTACAACAAGCTTTTTCCCGGGTTGGTGACATCACTAACCCTAAAATTTACATAAACCCCGCCCCCAAGAACACATAACAAAGGGGGCGGGGCCATGTTGGGCTGCTTTAGAGAAGAGGAAGAGTTGTTGTAGTAGAGTGTTGTTGACATGCCGTCATTTTACGGCGGACTGCTTCACAAACGAGGGTCAATTCAACGCTGGATTTGCACAAAAGATTAACATGACGGCACATGCTAGTGGATGAGTTGAATCAACTCCACAGCAACTACATAAATTTATCCACTAACCATTCAGAAACGTCCTAAAAGTTGTAACTTCTTCCTGAGTCTCTCCATCAGTGTCGACTCCGGTTTGAACAATGTAAGGCTGAACACCGTTACTGACAATCCTCATTTTGGCTGCGTGAGATTCTCCAGCTTTGTTGTTGTTGAGCGACCGAAGCGTGAGCTGTTAAAGCTCCGCCCTCTTCTGGAAAGGGGGCCGGGAGCAGCAGCTCATTTGCATTTAAAGGGACACACAAAAAAACGTGTTTTCGCTCATACCCAAATAGGGGCAAATTAATAAGCTATTATTAAATGATCTGTGGGGTATTTTGAGCTGAAACTTCACAGACACATTCTGGGGACGCCAGAGACTTATATTACATCTTGTGAAAGGGGCATTTTAGGTCCCCTTTAAGGCTGCAGATGTTTCAGTTTGGTGACAATTGTGGTTTTGTTATGTTCGCAGGTGCCGTCAGACTCCGGTACCGGACTGCTGGCCGAGCCGCAGGTCGCCATGTTCTGCGGGAAACTCAACATGCACATCAACGTTCAGACCGGAAAATGGGAACCCGATCCATCTGGAACCAAGAGCTGCATCGGAACAAAAGAGGGAATCCTGCAGTACTGCCAGGAGGTGAAGATCGACACACACACACACACAGACAGACAGACAGACAGATAGTAAAGTGCATATGTTCTTAATGCATCATATACAAAAAGCACTAAGCGTGAGTGTCTCGTCTGTCATGTTCAGGTGTATCCAGAGCTTCAGATCACGAATGTGGTGGAGGCCAATCAGCCCGTCAGTATCTGGGACTGGTGCAAGAAGGGCCGCAAGCAGTGCCGCAGTCACATGCACATCGTGGTGCCCTACCGCTGCCTGGGTGAGTGAGTTCGGTCACACGCTGCATGTCGTTCATCTTCACGTCCTCTCTGTGCTCATCATGTGCCGTTTCTCTCTCTGTCAGTGGGTGAGTTCGTGAGCGACGCTCTGCTGGTTCCTGACAAGTGTAAGTTCCTGCACCAGGAGCGCATGGACATGTGTGAGAGTCACCTGCACTGGCACACCGTCGCCAAAGAGGTCAGAAACCGCACAACACACTCTCAATACACACTGCTGCTTATTTAATTAGTGTTGTACGGATTATATGAGGTCAAACCGCACGTGCATTCTTACTGGAGGAACAGTGAGCAAAATGATGTGTGTTCATACCAGGAGTGAAATGATGTAATCAGGGATAAGAGAGATGATCTGTTACATTAAATATATATATAATGTATTTCTCCTGTCAATAAACGCATGTGTTGGCGCTGATTCAGTCTGACGCGTCTCTCCATAGTCTTGCGGTGACCGTAGCATGAATCTCCATGACTACGGGATGCTGTTGCCGTGTGGTATCGACCGTTTCCGTGGCGTTGAGTTCGTCTGCTGCCCTGCGGAAGCGGAGAAGGAGTCGGACAGCGCTGCCGTGGAGGAGGATGATTCTGATGTGTGGTGGGGAGGAGCGGAGGCCGACTACAGCGAGAACAGGTACATCATGATCCTCCATGACCCCTAAACCATTCTACTGGCTCAGAGAGCTTATTTAATGCACTATATTATACTAAAATATAGTGAGAGTATATTATCTATGTAGCATTAACCCTTAAACGCACAACTTGGGTCTTTAGCGACACGGGACGCCATTCACTACCCGTTTTTTACAGTTAGACATCAACCTTCTTTGTATTCCTCAATCTATTAAAACATCTGCTCAAATTTAACCCTTCCAAGATTCAAAAGGTAACGAAATATGCTTTATTTTATTCTTTTGTAATTATTAAAATACCAGTAGAGTTTTATACTACTGCGGCATTTAGTGTTAGATATTGATACAGGTCGTGAAAGACCCAAATATGTAATAATGATTGGCGAAACATTCAGGCATTTAAGGGTTAACCCAGACCATAACCATGTTGTTAGTCATAAAAATAAACAGTTTTAGCACATTTAGATCACAGTGTTTTATATGTACCATCCCTGATGAATAAATGAATACAAAGTCAAAAGAAATATAAATAAAATATAGAATATATAACACAGCATGTTGTTAGCATAATGCAGACATGATTAGCATTTTGCTAGCATGTTTTTAACATGACGTTAACATGAATAGCATGTTGCTAACATGATGCTAACACAATTAGCATGGTGATTGTATGTGCTAACTTGATTAGCATGTTGATATCATGTTTTTATCAAGATGTTAACATGATTAGCATGTTATTAGCATTATGCTAACATAATTAGCATGTTGTTAGCTTGATGTTAACATGAGTAGCATTTTGTTAACATAATCCTAACACAATTAGCATGGTGGTAGTATGATGCTAACATGATTAGCATGTTGCTATCATGTTTTTAACAAGATGCTAATATGTTTATCATAATGTTAACATGATTGGCATTTCGTTAGCATGATACTAACATGTTTTAATGTTTCACTAGAAGTTTGCTAGCATGTGCTAACATGTTTTTAGCATGTTTTAACACATTTAGCAAGGCGATGCTAATATGATTAGCATGTTATTAACATGATGGTAACACAATTAGCATGTTGTTAACTTGATGTTAACATGAGTAACATTGTTAACATAATGCTAACACAATTAACATTGTGATAATATGATGTTAACACGGTTATCATGTTTCTGGCAAAAGATGACAATTAGCATGTTATTAGCATTATACTAACATAATTAGCATGTTGTCAGCTTGATGTTAGGGTAACACAATTAGCATTTCATTAGCATGATGCTAACGCTTCATTAGATGTTGCTAGCATGTGTTAACATGATTTTAGCATGTTCTTTGCATGTTTAAGCACACATAGCAAGGCGGTGTTAACATGACTTAGTATGTTAGCATGATGATAGCAAATTTTGACTTGTTTTTATCATGTTTTAATAATTAGACACGAGGTCATGTTTATCCAAGTAAGAAAGGATATTAAATAAAAAGATTAAGGATGGGACTTGTTTTTCCCCCCTGATTGAATGGTGATGGTGTCTCTATATGATGCAGGATTATAAAGATGCTTTTTGACGAATCAACTCCGTTTTGATGTTGTTTTCCTGCAGCATGACTCGAGATGCAGACGCTGAACCCGCTGTTGTAGAGGATGACGAGGATCCGGATGAGGAAGTGGACGAGGCTGTGGACAACGACCAGGATGGAGACGGAGACGAGGATGAGAGGGAGGACGAAGATGACGAGGTCATCGACGAGCGCCGCGACATCAGCCAGAGCACAAGCGTTGCCATGACGACAACCACGACCACAACAACCGAGTCGGTGGAGGAGGTGGTGCGAGGTAAGCGAGCGCATCCGGTCACATGCTGTTCTCACTAGTGGTCGAGCGATATCGCACAGATGTGATTCACAAATGTTTCTGAATGCAGACCTGAGGGTGGTCTCTTTTCAAAGAACTCGGAGCTCAGACACTCGGGCGCTGCCATCACAATGCTTTCAAAATAAAAGTCCTGCACGCTGTCAAAACAAGTCACATAATTTTTTAGATAGAACTGTTAAACAGAGACAGTAAACTAATGAAGACACTCAGGCGCTGCCATTCCCACCACTTTTAAAATAAAAGCCCCGCATTATGTCAAAATAAAAGTCACATTTATTAGACAGAACTGTTAAACAGAGACAGTAAACTAATGAAGACACTCAGGTGCTGCCATTCCCACCACTTTTAAAATAAAAGCCCCGCATTATGTCAAAATAAAAGTCACATTTATTAGACAGAACTGTTAAACAGAGACAGTAAACTAATGAAGACACTCAGGCGCTGCCATTCACACCACTTTCAAAATAAAAGTCCCACATGCTGTCAAAACAGATGCAGATAGTTAAAAACTGCCAAATATCGATATATCGTTCGACCACTAGTTCTCATGTCGTCAGACGCTGCTCTTCATGCGTGTCTGCGTGTGTGTGTCCCGTCAGAGGTGTGTTTTGCAAGCGCAGAGACGGGCCCCTGCAGGGCCATGTTGCCCCGCTGGTACTTTGTGCGTGAGGAGGGCCGCTGTGCGCCCTTCATCTATGGAGGCTGCGGAGGAAACCGCAATAACTTTGAGTCGGAGGAGTACTGTCTGTCTGTCTGCAGCAGCGTGTGTAAGTCACCGACAGAACCGCCATGTGTGCCACTAACTCTCCATTCACTCGCAGTCATGCCCATCAAACGTCTTGCTTTCTTCAGCGAAACACAACAAGAGACGTTTAGCAAGTTAATTGCAATTAACATGCAATGCATTTCTGGTGCTTTTTTGTTCATTTTGGAGCTTGATAGTCACTGAGCAGCGTGAACATCCTGCTAAACATCTTCATTTGTGTTTCATTGAAGAAATAAAGTCATACGGGTTTGGAAGGACATGATGGCGAGTGAATTAATTTTAGCTGAATTATTCCTTCAGTATGAGACTCTTGCTGATCTGCACTGACTCAGTTTCTCACGGGCGTTTTCACTTTCACTCTTTCTCACACACACGTGTGTTATTGTCACATGCGCTGTGTGTGTGTGTGTGTGTGTGTGTGTGTGTTTGGTTTTGGCTGCTGATTAACTCGGATCTTCTCACTGAATTTCTCCTATAACTCAGATTCTTCAACAAATTTTGTGAGACTGAAGTGTGTGTTTTTCATTTGCATGCATACAGTCGTTTATGTCAATGACTTCACTACAAACCTTAAAGCTTCCTCGCTTCTCTCTTCATGACTTTATCTGTCAAATGCTGTTTAGACTTTAGTAAGTGTCTTTTAAGTCATGCTTTTATTCAAGTCTTTTGATATGGTAAGTAATGCATCACCAAGAGATATAAAATTGTGCTTGTCAAGCCATTTCAGGTTGGATTCTGTTGCTGGTTTGAGATGTGAATCATTTACAACAGCATTATTTTATAGTGTATGAATAAACAGACACATTAAAGATTATAGCTTAACTTAAACACAAAAATAAAAGCGTCTTTCTCTCCGATCCGCAGTGCCGACTCCCTCCTCCAGCCCTCCGGACGCAGTGGACCGATACCTGGAGACGCCAGCGGACGAGAACGAACACACTCATTTCCTGAAGGCCAAAGAGAGTCTGGAGGCCAAACACCGCGAGCGCATGTCTCAGGTTCGACACGCAGGGAAATTCATGCTTTCATTCAGCGAGGATACATTAAATGGATCAAATATGACATTTATAATGATAATAATCATAAATGTTTCTTGAGCAGCAAATCATCATATTAGAATGATTTCTGAAGGATCATGTGACACTGAAGACTGGAGTAATGATGCTGAAAATTCAGCTTTGATCACTGGATATAAATTACACTTTACTATATATTCACATAGAAAACAATTACTTTAAATTGTAATAATATTTCACAATTTTTACTGTATTTTTGATCAAAATAAATGCAAACTTGTTGACTTAAATCCTACTAACCCCAAACTTTACTATATAATGTGTGTGAATGAAGATGTTTCTATAGAAATATGGCATTTAATATAACATGATGGAGGATAAATGTCATGTGATTTTGTTCTGTAGGTGATGAGGGAATGGGAAGAGGCCGAGAGACAGGCGAAGAGTTTACCGCGCAATGACAAGAAGGCCGTGATCCAGGTCAGTTAAGTCCTTAAAACAATAATTTACCAGGAATTCATCACATCCTCAGACTTATAGTTGGTTCTGGAAGTAACAACTCCATTCATTTTCTCCATAGGGGAACTGATTTTTAACATTAAGTTATAAACCGTTAAAGTCAGCTCTACTGTGAGCTCCGAGGTTGTCAATCGATGGTATTTGCTTCTGTTGAAGATGTCAGCCTGCATTTTTTCAACTTAGTTTTAAAATAATCACATTTATCAGTGGAATTCCTAGTGTAAACTACATTACCCATGATGCTGTACAGAAAATTCCACCAATCAGAGAGACTGAGCAAACAAAACAGAGCTCTTTAGCTCCGCCCACTTCCACGAAGCACTGCAAATGATGTAATCAATTCTCCCTACACTCTCAAAATACTTAAATATTTGTATATACAGATGCATATTTTGCAATTAACTTTTTTTTTTTTTTTTGTATTGTTTATATTAGGGCTGTCAAGCGATTAAAATTTTTAATCTAATTAATTACATGATGTGGCGATTAATTAACCTAATTGAATCTAATCTAAATTACCCCCAAAAGATTATTTGAAGTCATTATTGTGTAAAGCATCAAATAAACATCTCAAAAAGTAAATTCAGAATCTACTTGTTCTTCTAATGCATTATTTTTTCCGTAATTAATTCATCTAATTAACACGTTAAATCGACAGCCCTAGTTTATATATATAATTAACATTTTAAACAAGTAGTTTTATATTTCTCCATCATTTTTAATTTTATTACGCTGTTCGCAATGCTTCATGGGATTGTAGTTCTTTCCCTCACTGAAGTTAAGTTCACAGTCTTGTACCTTTGCATTTTTGTCTGATTTTCAAACACTTTTTTTGCTTCAGATCAAAGTTTGTAGTGTTGTGATTCTCCTCGTAGCTGATTGGCTTGGTTCATGGCTTATAACCCTTTAACCAAGACTTGTTTAGGGAGAAATGAATGGAAAAAGTACTGAGAAAGGGGCCGCTAATGCACTCTATTGTAGTATGTTTGATTTTCCATGAGGCTTTGCTTGATTGTCCGTTTGTCCGCAGCACTTCCAGGAGAAGGTGGAGGCGCTGGAGCAGGAGGCGGCCAGCGAGCGTCAGCAGCTGGTGGAGACGCACATGGCTCGCGTGGAGGCGTTGCTGAATGACCGCCGGCGTCTGGCCCTCGAGAGCTACCTGTCTGCCCTGCAGGCCGATCCGCCCCGGGTACACACCCGTCCTTTAACATGTTCCACAGATCCACACACAAGCGGTTCCTGCAGAAACACGTTCAAAAACTCACATGCATCATACACTAGTGTTCAAAAGTTTGGGGTCGGTTGAAAGAAGTCTCTTCTGCTCACCAAGGCTGTGTTTGTTTGATCAAAAATACATTAAAAAATCTGAAATATTATTACAATGTGAATCAGCTGTTTTCTATGTGAATATATAGTAAATTGTAATTTATATCCAGTGATCAAAGCTGAATTTTCAGCATCATTACTCCAGTCTTCAGTGTCACATGATCCTTCAGAAATCATTCTAATATGATGATTTGCTGCTCAAGAAACATTTATGATTATTATCAATGTTGAAAACGATGCATTTTATTTTTCAGGATTCTTTGATGAACAGGAAAATTGAAATAGAATCTTTTGTAACATTATAAATGTCACTTTTGAGCAATTTATTGCAGAATAAAAGCATTAATTTAATAACCCCAAACTTTTGAACAGTAGTTTATACATTCACACTAAATACTAATCATAAAAAAACTAGTAAAAACACTAAATTATATAAAACAGATCTGAAAACAAAATATTTCTCTACACAAAACACTGAAATGTCACACAGGAAGTCAAATGAATCTGTGAATCTTTTTTGAAACTCAAATGAACTGATTCACTACATGAATCATGGTTCAGGAGTTACAAAATAAAACAAATTAATGTAAGAAAAAAATCTTGATTTTTTTTTTTTTTTTTTTTTTTTTTTTTTTTTTGTGTAGTTTGCATTGAGATTTAGATTTACACATTTAATTCTGATATAGTAGGGAGTTCAATTAAATTGAATATGAAGGATTTTAACTGTGTCAAGATGATTGACAGGGCAGGAAGCACATAACAGAATGGTCCATTAAAGACACAATTATGATGAGGAATTATTATGAGTAGTTTGTCCAAAGCTTGTCTACTCTTCTGCCACACAATCAAAAGTATGTACTTTTTCTTCACAAAAGCAGTTCATACTTTTAGGGCGTAGTATAAGTAGGTGAATTGGGATGCAGGATATAGATGCACAAATCATCTTACTTATGAATGGGAGAAAGAAAGTGCATCCGTGTGCTCTGCATTAATTCCCCGTCTTCCTCTTCTCTCTCTGCAGCCGCGGCATGTGTTCAGCCTGCTGAAGAAGTACGTGCGCGCCGAGCAGAAGGACCGGCAGCACACGCTCAAACACTTCGAACACGTGCGCATGGTCGACCCCAAGAAGGCTGCGCAGATTCGGCCGCAGGTATGTGTGACTCATGACTAATAAGTAACGCATAAACAGTAATGTAAATAAATAATTCCTTTTCCCCATAACGATGTTGAACTATTGCGCTTGACGAGGCCAGTATAAATGTAAAGTTAACACTTTACAATCGGGTCCCATCATGGTTAATTTTAGTTTTTATTTTAGTTTTATTAATATTTTGAATTAGCTTTTATTTTTTTTAGTTTTCATGTTAATTTTAGTTTTATTTTTAGAAATTAAAATATTGCTTTTGTCATATTATTAGTTATTTATTTCAATTAACACAAATGTTTTTAATAGTTTTAACGATAATAACCCTGAGTCCAATTAGTTAACGCTAGCTTAATGCATTAACTAACAATGAGCAATGTTACATTATTTATTCATCTTTGTTAATGTTAGTTAATAAAAACATTAGTTCATGTTCGCTCAGGTCAATTAAATAAGAACAGATACAACTTTTGATTTTTAATAATGTATTAGTAAATGTTGAAATTAAGATTAATAAATGCTTTAGAAGTGTTATTCATTGTTAGTTCATGATAACTAATGTAAACAAATGAAACCTCACGGATGTAAACAACATAATACTGATAAAGATATTTTTTTATTATATCATGCTTTTGTTGAGTGAGATTGGACCACTGGAGAGAGAGTAATTGTGAACTAGTTAACCAAGTTAAGTTACCGTGTATCTGAGGTTTGAATACAGTATTTGATGTAAATGTTTAATATGGCCTCTCATATATATTTTATTTGTACATCAGGATTCCTGCTGTTTCTAGATGTTTCTCTCTTATTTTTGGCCTGCTTGTGCTATTATTTATTTATGTGTTGAGATTTGTTGAATTATTTTACGAATACAGGTTTTTGATTAAATACACTCACTCCCAAACTGGGTGACCATATTTTATTTTATTTTATTTTATTTTATTTTATTTTATTTTATTTTTAAAATCTTATTTATATTATTTTATTTCATTTATCCTTCCTTCCATCCATTCTCCACACCAATTTAATTTAATAATTTTTAATTAAATTTAATTTGATTTAATTATTTTACGAATACAAGTTTTTGATTAAATACACTTACACCCAAACTGGGTGACCATATTTTATTTTATTTTATTTTATTTTATTTTATTTTATTTTATTTTATTTTATTTTATTTATTTTATTTTTATTTTTTTTATTTTATTTTTATCTTATTTTATTTTATTTTATTTATCCATCCATCCATCCATTCTCCACACCACTTTAATTTAATTTAATTTAATTATTATTTTATGAATACAAGTGTTTAATTAAATACACTCACCCAAATTGGGTGACATTTTTATTTTATTTTATTTATTTTTTTTATTGATCCTTCCATCCATTCCTCACACCACTTTAATTTAATTTAATTTAATTTAATTATTTTACGAATACAGGTTTTTGATTAAATACACTCACACCCAAACTGGGTGACCATATTTTATTTTTTATTTTATTTTATTTTATTTTATTTTATTTTATTTTATTTTATTTTATTTTATTTTTTTATTTTATTTTATTGTTTTATCTTATTTAATTTATCCTTCCATCTATCCATTCTCCACACCACTTTAATTTAATTTAATAATTTAATTGAATTTAAAACTGTTTTCACCACACTATTACAAACTATTATATTATAAACCATTAAACTATTCGTCACTCTATTGGAATGAATGATTAGTTGACTGACTGATGTAGAGCATTTTAAATCAGTCACATGTTGCCTATGTAGGCCATAGCAAGCTAGTTTACTTAGTTTTTTATATTGAAGCCTGTGAAGATGAGCAAACCATGAATTAGCTGGATCTTGAAGCACCTTTGACCTCTGACCTCAGGTGCTGACCCATCTGCGTGTGATCGAGGAGCGGATGAATCAGTCTCTCGGGCTGCTGTACAAGGTGCCGGGAGTCGCTGATGATATCCAGGACCAAGTCGGTGAGTTTGTGACGATAGAAACAGACGTGACCGTTGATCACTGTATGATGTTATTTAGGTCGAGATGCATCAGTGTGAATGATAACGAACTGTTTCACATTTCAATATAATGATTGAGTGACGTGCAGAGTCAGATGTCGTCTACAGTCTGATCTCACGTGCCCTTCATCGACTGGCGTTTATTTGTGGCGTGCGTCACTGCACCATCTGTGAGCCGCGGCCGTTTGCTCTCTGGCTTCAGTCCTGCGTTCGGCAGCAGCTCGTCTGTCATTAAGTGTCTGTAATTAAAGCTCCAATCAGCATGGAGTTTCCTCTGTAATCCGGTCGTGTCCTCATCATCTCTCTCTCTTTCTGCTGTCTGCAGTTTCTTCTCTTTCATTTGCTCACCGCATCATTTTCTACCCGTCATCAAACTCCCCTTCAGCATCAAAATGAGTTTATTATTGTCAAAACATGCCTGTAAGTTTAACTACAAAAAATCTAAAAATGTAAACATTTTACATTTAAAATATTTAAATATAAAACCATAACAATCATTTTGGAATAGCTTTAAAAATTTGTATATATGTGTTATATGTTTTTTATTTTATTTATTTATTTATTTATTTTTTACAATAAAAATAATTTCTTTATTTTTTGACAGATAACAAAGGACAAAAACATTTTCCCACTTAAAATATAATTGGTAAAAAATCTAGTTCTCATTACTGTAAAAAGAATATTAAAAAAATAAATAAATATAAAAATATTAAATTGTTTACACATGTAATTATTTGTATTACTGCATTTAGTGTATGCTGTATCTGAATAAAAAATTATTGCATTAATCTTTTACTGTAATACAGTAAAAATGACAATAATATGAATCTAGTGGGAATAATCATGAGAATTCTTATAAAAATAATTATTATTGATTTGTTATTATAATTATATAATAATAATAATATAAGAAAACTCAGTTTATATATGAAAAATAAAATGAATTTTAATAAAAATAAACATGCAACATTATCATTGATAAACATAATTTTATTATAACAAGAAAACTCAGTTCCTATATGAAAATGAATAACAAAATGAGTAATAAATAAAAAATAAGGATCATTTTAATTGTCTTGTTTAGATAAACAGTTATTCCATATTATAATTATAATTAATTAATAAAAATTATATAAACAGACATTAAAAAAAAGAATTAAAAATGACAAAAACACAACAAAATTACTAAACCATTAGCTAAAATGAAAAATATAAAACCTGATTCAAAATATTAATAAAAACTATCATTATAATATTAAAAAAGGAATTTCTTTAGTTTAACTAAGTACTAAAATAACTGAAACTAAAACTGAAAAAAAAAATGAATAAAAATTATAGACATTTAAAAAAAATAGCCAAAAACAAAGTGACAAAAATGCAACAAAATTACTAAAAATAAAAATAATTATATAAAAATGTATTAAAAAAAAATAAAGAATTAAAATGAAAATGGAAAAACTATCATAATATTCAAAATATTGTAAATTATAATAAAAAGGAAAGAATCTCATAAATCCTCATTGTTGTTTTTGGATGAACAATTATGCCAACATTGTGTTATTATAGACCTGTATTACCACACATTATTAAGGGTCATTAGTCTGAAGCTGTGTGTGTGTGTGTGTGTGTCTCAGAGCTGTTGCAGCGCGAGCAGCAGGAGATGTCAGCTCAGCTGGCGAACCTGCAGAGCGACGTGCGGGTCAGTTACGGTAACGACGCCCTGATGCCCGACAGCACCGCCAGCCTGGACCTGCTGCCCGCTGAAGACACGCAGGGCTTCGGCTTCATTCACCCCGAGAGCTTCAACCAGCCCAACACACAGAACGAGGGTATGAGCTGGACGTATCCCAGCAGCCCCGGCTGCCTCGCGAGCGCCATATGGCAGCAGATCTGACATCCGCCGTCACAGGAACACAGAGATCTGCTGCCCTCAATGAGCAATTCATTAACATGCTGCATGCGAGAGCACTGCTACAATTATTCATTAACTAACAATCAGCAATATTAATCTTTGTTAATGTTAGTTCATAAAAATGTTCATATTAGTGCATCAACAACACTGTTACTGAATGGCACTCAAGTAATAATCACTTAGTCAATCAAAAGGCAGAATAAGTTAGCAAGACAGACACTTTTCTTCAAAGCCGATATTGTTTTGATGTGTATATGAAGTGAATCAGTAACTGACGACGTGTGTCTCTCTGCAGTTGAGCTGGTCGATGCCCGACCTGTCGCAGACCGAGGCCTCCCGACCCGACCAGGTACATGTGAGGATGAAATGTGTATTTGCTCATTCAGTTACTCTACAACTGTAATTTTGTTGTAATTGCTTACATAAAGCACAGGGAGGCGTTATTTGAAACTTTGAACTACAGTAAGTAGGCTGCTGTCACTTTAAGAGCGAATGCACAGATCCAATATACAGTTACACAATGTGCATTTTCTTTTTACGTTCCAAAACCGACTGTTTACCTGAATACTCGCAAAGACAGGCCTTTTGACAATTTTGTGTGTATTTGACTGTTTAAGAGCAATAAGCCATGAAAAAGAACTTAATTTGGTACTCGCGAGCTGTTTGAGAGGCGTTTTTTGGTGTGAGTGCGAAACACCTGCGGGAATGAGTAAAATTATGCGCATAAAACCCACAACAAGTTCGTTATCATTCCTACAAGAATGATAACTATATTAGCGTTCACACCAGCGAACAATATCGTTGTGTTTATTATAAGGCTAAGTGCGCTGCAATTTTGTTGTCTGTCGCTTTAAATGGCTGTCAATGCCATCAATAAATTGAATGCATAATTCAAGTGGAATTCAAATCACAAATGAGATTCAACACAACTCGGATTCATTTCAAATAAAATTGAATGCATAATTTGAATTCAGTTCACATCAAATTGAACACAATTTGAATTCAGTTCATATCAAATTGAACGCATAATTTGAATTCAATTCACATCAAATTGAACATAATTTAAATTAAATTAATTCCAAATCAAATTGAATGCATAATTCGAATTCATTTCAAATGAAATTAAATGCATAATTAAAGCAGGATGGATTCTGGCTGTCAATGTTTTTATCATTCATTAGCTGGAAAAAAATCATTCTGAAAGTGAATTTAACTGAATACATAATTCGAATTCATTTCAAATCAAATTGAACGCAGATTCAATTGGAATTCAAATCACAAATCAGACAACACAATTTAAATTAATTTCAAATCAAATTGAACACATAATTTGAATTCAGTTCACATCAAATTAAACAAAATTTGAATTTGGTTCACATCAATTTGAACACATAATTCAAATTCAATTCATATAAAATTGAACATAATTTTAATTAATTAATTCAGATTCAATTGAACACAATTTAAATTAATTTCAAATCAAATTGAACGCATAATTTGAATTCAGTTCACATCAAATTGAACACAATTCAAATGAATTTCAAATCAAATTGAACACAATTCAAATTAAATTCACATAAAATTGAACAATTTAAATTAAATTCACATAAAATTGAACAATTTAAATTCATTTCAAATCAAATACATAATTAAAGCAGGATGGATTCTGATTGTCTGTCAATGTTTTTATCATTCATCAGCTGGAAAAGAAAACGTTCTTAAAGTAATTCCAACAATATATTCTTGTACATTAAAAGCAGTTTTTAAAAATACATCTTTATCATTATCGTCCTTGGTGTGAACAGGCCTTAATGCACCACAGGACTAACATCTGTGTATTATTTGCGATGTCTCTGTAATTATTGTTCAGTGTCTGGACTGAAGCCTGACGATGTTCCTGAGCTGCGGATGGAAGCCGAAGAGAGACACAGCGAAGTTTACCACCAGAAACTGGTACCTACATGCTCATTAAAGTATTTATATATACTTTTAGCTCATATATTAGTATTAGACAAAAACTATTACAGAGGATACGTTTTCTCGTGTTGTCTTTGTGGCTGTATTACATGATGCAGTCGCCATGGCAACATGACCCTGTTGGGAGGACAGCCGATGCGACTGTAATCTCGCCGCAGGTGATGCCTCATGTGCTTCTCTTGTTTCTGGTGCTCAGGTTTTCTTTGCGGAGGATGTGAGCTCCAATAAAGGAGCTATTATTGGCCTGATGGTCGGAGGAGTTGTCATAGCAACCATCATCGTCATCACCCTGGTGATGCTGAGGAAGAAGCAGTACACGTCCATCCACCACGGAATCATTGAGGTCAGTGAGTTCAGCATAAACTAAATGAGCTGAAATGTTGGAACTTTAGATGGGAGTGAAATGCGAATTGATTTGATTGACAGGTGGACGCTGCCGTGACCCCGGAGGAACGTCACCTGTCCAAGATGCAGCAGAACGGCTATGAAAACCCCACCTACAAGTTCTTCGAGCAGATCCACAACTGATGGCGTAACGCCTCCCCCCTCACCCTCACCCTCCCCGTACCCTCATCTCCAGACGCTGCAGAAGACACCAGCCGAATCTCACCGCGTCATAAACATCACGTCTGTTATTGGCCAGTTTCTGTGATTGTCAATCAAAAGACGACCTCCCACTGGCTGGATGAACATTCACATGATCAGATTAGTTCTGTTGGGGTCAGTTTCAGGTTGTTGAAGATTCTGTTTCAGATTGAATGCACAATTCAAATCACAAATCGAACTGAACGCATATTTCAAATTCAATTCACATCAAATTGAACAATTCAAATGAATTTCAAATCAAATTGAATGCATAATTCAGTTTCAATTGGAATTCAAATCACAAATCAGATTGAACACAATTCAAGTTCAATTCAAATAAATTTGAATGCATAATTTGAATTCAGTTCACATCAAATGAACGTAATTCAAATTAATTTCAAATCAAAATTAACGCATAATTTCAAATTCATTTCAAATTAATTTGAACACAATTCAAATTCATTTCATATCAAATTAAACGCATAATTCGAATTCATTTCAAATAAAATTTAACGCATAATTCGAATTCAGTTCACATCTAATTGAAGGCATGATTCTGATTCAGTTTGCGTCACAAATCAAATTGTACACATAATTCAAATTCATTTCACATCAAATTGAACGCATAATTCAAATTTTTCACATCAGATTGAACGCATAATTCGAATTCAGTTCACATCAAATTAAAGGCATTATTCTGATTCGATTCGCGTCACAAATCAAATTGAACACAATTCAAATCACAAATCAAATTGAATGCACCATTAAAATTCAGTTCATATTCAAATCAAATTAAATGCATAATTCAAATTTGAATTCACTCCAGATTTTTCAACCATGACCTCCCATTGGCTGGATGAACATGATCAGATTAACGCTGTCAGAAGATTGTTTTTTTTTATTGAATGCACAATTCAGATTCAGCATTTAGGGCCGGCGAGTGACTGGCGCGTCGTGTCCCCTGCACCGTCTGCTCTCACTACTAAACGAGTGAAACACTGGGAGATCTGAGGGGTGAACGTCCGAGACTTCATCCCGTCAGACACGCCTCCTTCCCTCCTCTTCCTCCCTTTTTTCATCGCACACTGACTGCAGCTGCGCTGTGTTTGGTGATCATTAAACCAGTCACATTAAAATCTAGTGGTAAAATTGATGTCCTTCTGAATGAGATCTTGAAATTGTTTGATTGTTTCTGGTTTGTTTTTCAAGAAAAAAAAAGAATAATTGTAAAAAAAAGAAATTTGCCAAAAAAAAAAAGATTTTTTTTTTTTGTTGTCAATATTAAAGTAATGCAAAAAAGAATAGTTGTAACTATGTAGTGCATGATAGAAAAAATGATGGAAAAACTATTTGGATCTTGGTCTTTTCTCACTTAGAGACATTTTAGCAGGGTTAAACAGTAACTTGTGAAAATGTGATTTGAGTTGCACAAAAAAATGATAAACTCAATTGGCTTCTGCTTTGATACAACTTAAACTCAATTAAACGGATCCATGCTTTTACTTCAATATTTTTTTTATCAGCGGTGGCTGTCGATGTACATTTACTGTCTTTGTTTTCGTTCTATGCATTTCAGAGATTTATTTACTCCTTTATAAACAGCTATTTAATTTTGATTTTCCATTGGACTCGTGGTTGTGTGTGTTTTTTAAGCGGGTGTTCTGGGGCGGGCGGGTTTTCGGGTCGTTCTCTGTATGTTTGTATCCAGTCGGTTTTGTGTTCTCCGATCACTCTTGTGTCCACCGATGTAGAAAACGTCTCTCTCTTCTTCATTTCTCCTCTCAGTTTTCGTTCTTTGCTGCAGAAACAGATGCAGCACTGCAGGGTGAAGCTGCACAGTATCCACTGAGAGATAAACGCCTTCATCTCACTGCAAAATCAAAAGAAAACAGCCAGGAAGATTGTTTTGCATTGCAACATTATATTTTATTTCACCCCCAAATTGTCATTAGCCTACTGTAATACAACAAAACATTGAAATTTATTATATTATTTAAAGGAGATATATGTTAGAATTTTCATTTTAATCACCTTTTAATGCCAATGTGTGAACAGCTAGTATCGAAACTTAAAAAACGAGACCTTCCCCGACTTCCTGTGTTGTCTATGAAAGCCTGTAGACTAATGTTTATGTGAAGGACTCGGGACGGTTTTGCCGGGAAAATCAAAAGGATGTGACGGTTACGCGCTCGCGAGAGCCTCGAACCAATGCTTATGTTCAGGATAATGTCGAAAGAGCCGCTCTGTACTGTAATGTCAACGTGTCATGCAAAGGGGATTAATTCAAACTATAGACCTTATGCAACGTGCGCGCAGCCATTTTGAGAATTTTGTCTTCGAACTTCCGTTTTTGCGGTAGCTTTGTAGCCTATATTTCTATGGCATCGCTGTCAAAGAATAATTAGCTGGTGAAGTGGATTTACTTACCGTACAGTTGACAAAAGTTATCATGAGCACTGTAAAACACGTCTTAACAAATGTCAGTAGACCGGGAAGATTTTAAAACGAACAGTTCATTCATAAGTAAGATCGCTGTGGAAATACAAACCGGAAGTCAAAAGCTGAAAAGGGGCGTGGCTACATATAAGTCTCGCTTAGTCAGGTCTATAGTCTACAGTCTCAAATATACTTTATAATCAAACTATCATACCAGTGTGATTTAAATTACCTCATCTTGAATCGCAAACATATCCACATCGCTATGATCAGATGCTTTCTGAAGTGCTGTTTTCAGTCATGTTTGTTGTGTTTATCTTGTTATTGAGAGGAAAGCGAATATTTACATTTACATATTCATCTAAACATCGCTGTTGGATGGCGTCAGGATTAGTGCGAGCACGAGCAATAAGTTGCAGCTGCAGTTCACTTAACAGCCACAGGTGTCGCTAATAACAAGGGTTTCTGAATTTTACAGTATAGCCCCATTAAATTATTTATCATGGTCATATTTGTACTGAACTGATTTAATGCTAATTTATTATTTTTTATTATGTGTTTAATTGACATGAAAATAATGTGGCAATGCAATAAATATGAATGGCTCTAAGAATAGGCTTAATTTTCTTCATGCAACATATTATTTAATTTTTCTTTTGATTTTGGGGTAAAATATGAGTTGGAGGAGATTCTAATCTGTTCTGATGCATCGAGCATCACGTTTGTCTCACACCTCTTGTTGCGTTTGTTGTAGCCAATTCTAGAAAGTGTCTCATGACCGAATGTGTGGCTGGTTATCAGGTTACTAGTATAAACTGATGGTTATTATTGTGTGGCATCCAGAATCTGGTGTGACCAGTGTGAAATGATTTACAGGTTCATAATCCATAATCAACCCATCTAATGAATGTCAATCAATCGTTTACAGAATCATCTCAGTGATGACCGTCACTCATTCACACGGCCAGTTCTCAGATCAGTGATGCATCATGGGTAATTATCGGTGTGGGTTGCTGTGGTTAGAGATGCTGAATGGTCTACAGATGGTGATGAGGTTCTTTCAGTGGCATTTTTCTGTGTATCATTTGCCTTGACTGGATAACAACTGCGCTTTCTACACTGTATTCCATTAATAAAGTTTTGAATGTACATACAGACCCTCTTTGCCATGGCTCTTTTGTAGCCTAATGTGTGCAGAACATCAATATAATAAATCAAACGCATCAGCTGGATGGATGAACAGGCATATTGGCATTTCAACACACTGAAACTAACATTTCTAATTATAAATAAATTAAGCACATTAATAATATTTTTGTTTATATATGAATGTTTATATATATATAATATATATATATATATATATAATGTGTGTGTGTGTGTGTGTGTAATATGAAATATAAATACCTCATTCATACATATGTTAATATTATGACATTATGTTATATATGTTGCTATAATATATATTATATTATGTTATAATATAATAATATATTTTAATACAATTATTTTATGTATTTTTATATTATAAAAATAAATTGTAATTTTAAATACATTTTTATATTTTATATAATATTATATAAAAATATATTTTTATTTTTTAATAAAAAATACATGTATTACATTTGTTAATAAATATTAATAAACATTTATTAATGTGATAAATATGAATAAAAATGTTAAAAAGTAATATTATAACATAGTATTGTCTAATATGAATATTTAATAGATTATAATCAATAATTAGATAATCATTAAGCACCATCAAGATTGGTTTATTTTTTACTACCACTTTGTAGCTACAGTATATTCTTGTAGTGGCACGTAGAAATATCTATTACATTTCTGTTATTAATTGTCATATTGCCATGTTATATCACTGCTTAATAATTTTCACATAATTATTGTACAATACTTACATTCTCCGCACAGAAACTCTTGTCTGTGGTATAAACACATTTATACAGACTGTCTCTGTCTCCCTCTGCTGTCCAAATATCATAATTCCTCATGGATGTTTTTTTTTTTTTTTTTTTTTACAATTAAACTTATTATTAAAATTAAAATAATTAAAAATATGCCGATCAGACCGTTCAGACATGACGTCATTTTCTGAAAAAAGGACCGTTATTCTGAAATGTGTGTTTGACAACACAGCTCGAATATATTTATACACACACAAAACAAACAAAACCGAAAATTATATATTATATGTTTTAAAGTAATATATACTTAGTATGATCATTAACTTATAGTTAACAGAGACCCGATTTCGAGGGGGGACCCGATTTGTCATGACACCGGCAGTAAATGTGGCAAAAGACGCTAGTGGCGCCATCGCTCGTCATAGGCGTGCGCGGTGACCCGGAAGCACTCAACGTCTGTTCGTCGGTGCCTCGGGTGTCAAACACAAGGTTAGACGTGATTTTATTCTTTATCGTGTTTGTTTCGCATGAAAATGAGAATATAATTGTTATGAGTGTGTATATAAACTCTTGCATGTGTTTTAAACAGGCAGAGCGGTTATTAAACAGCAGCAGCGCTTCAGTGCGCGAGAGGTCAATGTTATCAAACGAGTCACTGGTGTTAATGAACTATTAAACACTCAGTTCATGAATTAACACGATAGTCAGGCGTTAATTAAACATCATCTCTGCATGTAATCACCATCAAATCACACGGTAGTTCGATTAAAAAGTCAGTGTTAAGATTAAAAGTCAAAATCGCCTGATTATTTCACACAAGTACCTTGTAATATCATGTAAATACCGTGTTTTGTGAAATGAGCACAAATATATGGAAGAGAAAAACAAAATTTACTTTATAATTTACTTTTGTAAATTATAATTGACATAACTCGAAGTTGTCATACTAAGTCAAATTTTTCAAAGTCGACTTTATTACATATACTCTAAAATTTGACTTTTTATGCCTCATTTTGACCTTTATGTCATAATTAAGATTTAACAAAGATGATTTTTTTGTCGAATGTGTCAGAAATGGGTCTCCATACACGCAGGTCTCACAAGAGAGATTTTATATATATATATATAATATATATATTACATTTTGTGTATTTCTAATGATTTTGCCGTGACTGCACTTTTTTGTTAACAAAAGTGTATTTATTATTTGTTTTATTTAGGATATGTGATTATTTTTTTAATATTCTTACAAATTAAAAGTTCTTTGAAAGGTTGTATTTTTGTTATTATATAATCAGTGGCATAAAATGGTTTTAAAGGGATAGTCCACCCAAAAATGAAAATTATTTTTCTTCCAAGCTTTATAATGGTAGTGAATGGGGGGTGAGATTTTGAACCTCAAAAAAGCGCATCTATCCATCATAAAAATAATCCATGCGGCTCCGGGGGGTTAATAATGGCCTTTGGAAGTGAAGTGATGGGTTTTTGTAAGAAAAATATCCATGTTTAAAACTTTTATGATGGATGGATGCACTTTTTTGGAGCTTCAAAATCTCACCCCCCATTCACAACCATTCTAAAATCTCAGATTGTGTTTGTCTGAAAGAAAGTCATATACACCTAGGATGGCTTGAGGGTGAGTAAATCATGGGATAATTTTAATTTTTGGGTGAATTATCCCTTTAAGATGACACTAATATTGTTTATTTATTTGTATAATTATTTCCGGGCCTAACAAAAAGTGGTTCTGATGATGGTGTTTGTGCTTCTGTCAGTATTTCTCATATGTTTCTCCCTCCTGCAGCATCATGGCTCTTCATCGGCTCTTCCAGCTGTCGTCTCTGTTGGGTTCGGCCGTGCGCGTGACGTTGCGCAGGAACATCGGTCTGTCCGCTGTGCTCTTCAACAAAGCCAAAGACCTGGACCCCGTGCAGAAGCTCTTCCTGGACAAGATTCGCGAGTACAACTCCAAGAGCAAGTGCGTGGATGACGCTGCACTGTAATGATGCGCGCGAGTGTTTTGCAGCGTTTCTCACGTCTCTCTCTCTCTCTCTCTCTCTCTCTCTCTCTCTCAGGGCCGTCGCAGGCGGTGTGGTGGATGCCGGCCCGGCCTATCAGAAGAACCTGTCGGATGAGATGACCAAACTACAGCGTTTGTACGGAGGAGGAGATCTGACCAAATTCCCTGAGTTCAGCTTCCCAGGTGAGCCTGACGAAGATCTGCTCAGATTTTATTCATACAGGTCTTTTCCAAACTAATCAGTGCTGTTCATTACAGACAAGAACAAGCAATTGATGCCTGAATTAAAAATAACAAATTAAATGCATCTAAAAATGAACACGATAACATTAAAAAGCTAAAAAGTGTAACATGGAAAATCAATAATGATAAAAAAAAAACAAGATATGAATTATGAATTTAAGCTGACATTAGTAAGCACTGAGCAATAGTGATGAGAGAAACAAAGCTTTTCAAAACTTTGAATCAATTGAACCAATTGCTTCGCAAAATGATTCACTGTTTTGAATCGCCACACACTGGTGACCCCTGCTGGTCAGAACAGTGTAAATGGACCCATTGACGAATAAGGATTTTAAAAGTATAAAAATAACATAATGGAGATATAATTAATTTTGAAGTTTTATTAAGTGTTAACAATGAGATTATGTGGTTTTTAATCAATTGACACTGCTTTTGTCATTTTTTACAAGATGGACAAAATTTGTCACCCAAAAAGTCAATTGGTTTAACCAAAATTTTGGTTTTACCGAATGACGATATTTTCAAGCAATGCTAACAGGCTGATATCTAGCTAGCTAGCAAAAGGACAATCAAATATTTTATATTTATTAGTAAAAGTTTTTAAAATATTACAACATTTTCCATGTTTTATAGCGGTTGTACCGAATGACCTGATGTTTCGGGACATGCGTATGAGCAATAGAAAACATGAATTTTTCAAATAGTTAAAAGAGAGTTAGTTATTTTGCTTCATGACCATGTGGTCCTTTGCAGGTGTCTGAATGATGTCACATCCTGTCACATGATATTGACCGCATGACTTGATCCAAAATGGTCCCTTTATATTGGTTACTCCGAATGACATCAATGAAATTCATTTTTCCGGACTTTCTTTCTCATAACAAAATCAATGACTTCTACACATAATTTTGATACCATTTTGCACTATGTTGATAAATGATGTTAAAAAATCATGCCAGAATAAAAAATATATACATTTATTACATTTTTAAGATATTTCAATCACAAATGAAATGGCTGTATTGGCCTTTGGATGGTTAAACCGAATGAAACCTTTAAAATCTTTAAAATACCTTTTATATGTAGCAGAATATAATTAAAACCTTTTGGATTCAATAAAAGAGATCTAGTTGTACTACCTTACATACTTTGGATGTCATATCTTTGTTTTTTATTATTATTAAGGCCTTTGGACAAAAAAAATGACCCGTCACATCATTGACCCAAATGTAGCCAAAAACATGCATGAAAACAACTTTTACAAACCATTTGCAAATGTTTTATTGACGGTGTAATGTATTAAATGCAGTTAACAAATCTAGTACCATTAAATATGAAGTGTCTCTATAATATTTTATTAAATTATAAGGTTTTTGTTTGTTTTATGGAGACCAATTAGAGACTTTTAAATACAACTCTTCCTTTTTATTATACAAATGTCATTAAATGTCTACAAATGTGTAAAACTGATCTGAGATCAGGTAAAAATATACTATACATTTGCTTCAAAAAATATTAATTATTAGGTACAATTATTGTTGATTTTGTGTTGCAAAACATGGTAACACTTCATTTTAGTTGTTACAAGTACTTACTGTCGTAACAGTAAATTATTGCTCTTAATCATGAAATAATTAGTTTAAAACCATAATGATTTATAACATTGAGTCAGTGTTTGCAACTAGTTTGATGCGTCTAGTTAAACTGCACCAGGTGATCAGGATGAATGAAATGTTTGAGGAGTTGAAGCTGATCTGCACTGGTGGTTTAGGTTAGTGTGGGTGGTTAAACTAGTTGTTTAATGACACATTTGTTGTTGTTTGTTTCCACAGAACCCAAACTGGAGGAGGTGACGACTAAATGAACGTCTGTCCATCGCTGTCTGTGTGCTGAAAATATTTAATAAACAAACTTTGGTTCAAAACTCATTTTGTCTCTCAATCGCTTTCCTGAACATTCATGTTTGTTGAAATTAGAGATGCATGATACTAAATCTCTCCGCCGATTATTCAGAGTGATATCTGCTGATACAGATAGTTTGGGGCTTCTGCCTTTTATACCTTCTTTTAAATTAATAATTTCATAATTATAAATTGTTTTGAAAGAAATGCAAATAAAGACTTACTCTGAAACAAGTTGATGAAACGGAGAGAAACTGGTATCAGTTATAAACAAACACATTAACTTTCTGAATGTTATTAATTCATATAATTACTATTAATATTGAACATCAAACTAGTTTCTTAGTATTTTCTTTACACAAAGCACAGATTCAGTGTATTTTCCTGCCCTCTTTTGATTGACAGGATATATCGGCCCTGACTATCAGCTGTTTTTAAACTATCAGCCGATATATCTCATTGAAATGAGTTTCAAAAGATTTTGTTCACTAATTTTTGAGGTTCTACAGCATTTTTTACAGGCATCATTCACCCAAAAATGAAAATTGTCTTCATTTACTCATCCGTATGTCGACTTGCTCGTTAAAACGTTGTCAGTAAATGTTAAAATAACCATTAAAATAGTTACTGAATACATAAAAATGATGGCCTGAACAGAAGTATATCCCAATTAAAAACCTTGGAGTTTTAAGATTTATAATTTAGCACTAAAAAAATCAGTTACAAAATAAACAGGATTTGTATTTCTCATGGAGATGTGAATGACAATCTAGCATCTTAATTTACAATAGATAATCGGATGAACTGAATATGAATCACTGAATAATGATGTTTAACTATAGTATAAATAACTAGTCCTATGAAAAATCTCTAGTTCATGAATATTTAATCTTGCCGTATCACAACCATTCATACTTCTGTGGTAAAATTAATAATTATGATCTTCGTTGTACTAAATGATACCATGAGTTAATTTGAGAACGTTTGACTCTGGTGTTCATGGAACAACAAACAAAGCAATAACACACATAATCACGCTCGTCAGTGCAATTTTAATGCCAAGAGCAAATATCTCGATCTGTTACATGCAGAGAATAAAGTTCATCTTGTACATGACATAATTCTCAGGCACGAGTAAATAATATTCCTCAACAGTGAATCTGACTAATACTGTTCAGAATTTGAACTACAAAGATGAACCTCAGCAGAAGCAGAAGGAATGAGTTTTTATGAACAATCTGGAATGATTGGATGTGGAATGTCAATGGAATTAATGTCTAAATGAAGGACTGAAACATGCGTTCATTAGTGTCATAGATGCCACCGGTCCGTTCGGATCTATCCCTGAACGCTCTGGCTCCACACGACCCGTCCGTCGTCTCTCAGCTTCACGGCGCCGCTGGCCACCAGCTCTAATGCCGCGGGGAAGGCGCGATGCTCCGCCTCCCGGATGCGCTCCGATAGGCTGTCTTCGGTGTCAGTCACCAGGATGGGAACCGCCTCCTGTACGACGATCGCTCCTGCGTCCACTTCCTCCTGTTGAACCAGAGAAACGTTGAGTGAATTTCACAAAACTCCAGGGTTATTATCCTGAACCAAAACTAAAAACAAACATTAAGTTGAAGTATTAAAAGAGTAAAAATGTCAAAAACAAAATTAATAACTTTAACTTTCCTACTTTGTGGAAATACAAGCTGCTGCAGATAATGTGGCGACTGGCTGAATCTGCATTAATTCTTGGGATTGCAGGATCCTGAACGGACTGCTATATTTTGCTTCATGATAATTTGTAGTTCCAGTTAATGTGTGTGAGTGAATGCTGGTGTGTTGCTGTGGCATCTCTGATTTCAGTGAGGAAACGTGAATGAAACAAACGTACGGCCACGAAGTGTACAGTGCAGCCGGTGATGCGGACGGCGGCCTGAAGAGCCTGTTTCTGTGCGTTCACTCCTTTAAAGGCCGGCAGCAGCGACGGGTGGATGTTCAGCATCTTCCCTGTGAGACGACACAACGACAAACACACCGTCAGTCCTGTCCTTCCCATCAGACACCACTCAATACGAGATACGACCGTTTTAAAGATGCTAATCAGATTTTATTTGTTCTTTTAAAATGAAAAACTGAAGAAGTTCAGAAATATTCCTGATGTTTTTATAATTAATCATTTTTACCATTTTATTCCTGTTCTCAGCAGTGTTATTTTAATATCAATGAGATACTATTCGTTTGTTTTAATATTTTGAATTTTTATTTTTAATTTTAATTTGAGTAATTTTGTGTTTTTGTAAATCTGTCCAAATAGTTATTTTTATTTCAATATTAGCTTTAGTAATTTTACTACATCAAGTTTTTACATGAAAATTACTTTTTTCTATTTTATTTGTTAACATTTATTTTATTTCAAGTAATGATCATTTTTAATTTTAATAATTTCTTCTTTTTTCAATGTCCAAATATTTTTATTTTTATTTCAATTTTAGTTATTTTAGTATATCAAGTTTTAAAAATTATGACTTTATATTTTATTTCAGTTAACATTTATTTCATTTTAAGTAATGAAAATTTTTCATTTTCATTTTAGTTTGTGTGTGTGTGTTTTTTTTTTTGTTTTTTTTTAAATATGTCCAGATAGTTTTTATTATTTTCTTTTATTTCAATTTTAGTCTTAGTTATTTTTATATAATTTCATTTTCATTTTAGTTTTGGTAACTTTGTTGTTTTTTTTAATATGTCCAAATAATTTATATTATTTCTGTTATTTTAGTACATCAAGTTGCTAAATGAAAATGAGTTTATTTTTTATTTTAGTTAATATTTATTTTCTTTCAAGTTCTGAACAGTTTTCTTCATTTTAATTTTAGTTTTAGTAATTTTTTTTTTTAAAATATGTCCAAATAATTTTTATTTCAATTTTAGTTTTAGTTATTTTTATACATTACTTTATATACATTTTATTTTTATTTTTAGTATTTTTGTTTTTTTTAAATGTCCAAATAATTTTTTTTTTTCTTCAATTTTAGTTTCAGCTATTTTTATACATTTCATTTTATTTTTAGTAATTCTGTTGTGTTTTTTTTTTTTTTTTTTTTTTTTTTTTAAATATGTCCAAATAGTTTTTATTATTTTTATTTCAATTTAAGTTATTTTTTATATATTTTAAATTTTAGTAAATTTGTTGTTGTTTTTAAAAAAAGTCAATTTTTTGTGTCAATTTTATTTTTAGTTATTTTAGTACATCTGCTATATATATATATATATATATATATATATATATATATATATATATAGTTCATAATGACATCATCCTGCAGGAAGTGACCTAATTTTGGTGGGAAATCAGCAGCACAATCATCAGTAAGGCTGAATCCCAAATGGCACACTTTTATGCACTTTCGGTCTTGTGGACTAACAATGGCTGCCGCGTGTGTGTCCGTTCAGTCCACGAGACCGTAGGGTGTCCCATTCATCATTTTAGGTTTCAGAAGGGTGCTCGCGAGCGCCCACCTTTGCGACCGTTATATGCCCTCGATGCGCACTTCAGCCGAGCCCGCAAGTTTGCGAGCTATGCAGAGGACTTTACCCAGCAGTCAAAGCGGCTCAGACTCAGAGGAAGACCGTGAGGGTTTAGGGTGCCATTTGGGATTCAGCCTAAGTATCAGGATTCTGGGATGTTTTAGTTGGTTTGTGCCACTAAAACATTAAATCCATTAAATCAAATAACAGAAAGCACTGAAGCTTTCACTCTTTGTCTGCTTCAGTCCATTAAGTGTTCATCCTGAAATATCACTAACAATATCAAAGTTATCATGTTTACATTATTAAATCGGCAAAGATTTCACAGTAAAAACACACATGAATCGGCACAGATTTGGTTTCGAGCCACTGGCGCCCCCTGCTGTTCATGTTCACACTCACCGCTCCACTTCCTGACGAAGGGTCCCGTGAGGATTCGCATGAAACCCGCCAGACAAACCAGCTCCACCCTGAACTCCTCCAGGACTCGGTCTATGGTGCCGTCAAACTCGGCTCTGCTGCCGTACAGCTTATGATCCACGACCTGAACGACAAACAACATCCAGAACATCTGACTGAAGAGAACCGCTGTGCCACCGTCACATCAGCTGTGATCATATCAGAGTCAGCTATGAATACATCTAAACACTGCTCAGATGAAGTCATAATTACGAGATACAAAGTCAATTATGAAAAAGTCAATTATGAGATAAAAAGTCATAATTGATGGTCATAATTATGACATACCAAGCCAAAGATGAGATAAGTCATAACTGAGATAAAGTCAGAATTATGAAACAAAGTCAATTATGAGAAAAACTAATAATTATGAGATAAAAAAAGTAGAAATTAAGACAAGTCATAATTGACAGTCATAATTATGAAGAAAAGTCATAATAATGACATAAAACGTTATAATCATCATGACACAAGTCATAATTATGATATAAAGAGTCATAATTAACTGACAGTCATAATTAAGAAGAAAAGTTACAATTATGAGATAAAAAGTCATAATTATGAAACAGTCAATGATAAAAATAAATCATAATTATGAGATGTTCATAAAAAATAATTATGACATAAGACATACTAAGTCAATTATGAGGTAAAAAGTCATAATTATGAGATAAAAAAAGTAAAAATTAAGATATAAGTCATGATATAAGTCATAATTGACAGTCATAATTATGACAAAACGTTATAATCATCATGACACACCAAGTCATAATTATGATATAGAGTTAAAATGAGTACTTTCTGTCATAATTGGCTTTTATGTCATAATTAAGACTGATTATTAGTAAAAATTGCCCTCATAAAGGTATAAATCCCCTGGAAATCAATTTTAGGTGTCAAATATCACCATTAATGAAAAAGTTAATTTCCATCACTGATGTGAACTGAAAATATGAAAAAGTCAGCTGACCAGCACAAAAACACACAGCAAAATACTGTCTATAATTATCGTTTTTGACAAAATCCTAGAAAATACTGAACTTTAATTTTGTGTCAATATCACACAATATTTAAGATTTCTAAACGTGTGGCTTGATCCTTCATCCATCACGTGTTCATATGAACAATGCGTCTGTACATATATATATTTCAGACAAACCCGCGTCTGAATGCCCGCCATAGACGCTCTCTTCAGCCCCATGACGCCCGGTCTGTTGGAGATGACCACCACGATCTCCGCCGAACTCGAGGGTTTCTTGGCCTGCTCCATCAGGGCCTGCAGGTTTGTTCCTGTCAAACACACATCCGTCTCATTACTGGACTCCACTGGCACATGTGATCAGGGAACGGAGCTCATAAACGCACACGCACCACTTCCAGAGATCAGAACGGCCACTTTGGTCCTCTTGCGTGTGGCGTGTTCCCCGTGAAGAGCTCCGTTCTCGAGGGCGCTGGTGTCCGGGGAGCGTCCGGGACTCTCTTTTAAACTCTGCTCCAGGTTTCTGATGACCACAGCCTCCGCTCCTGTGAATTCAACACCACGATACATGTTTTTAAGACTTTATCAAAGTAGAACTCCTCCTGTTTAGATTTTGTGTAGAGAATGATGTTTGTGTTGTCAGTGTTTCTGACCGGGGTGTTTGTGAGCGAGCGATCCCACGATCCACGCCTCCTCCTGGGCCCGCAGCAGCCGTACGACCCTCTGAGCGTCCTGTTTGCTGACCACCAGCACGGCGCCCAGACCGCAGTTAAAGGTGCGGCTCATCTCCTCCTCCGACAGGCCACCCTCCCGCTGCAGCCACGAGAACACGGGCGGGATCCTCCAGCGGGACGCGTCTGAAACACGTCATCAATGAGGCCGGACACACTCGAATATTCAAATACTCCCTGAGATTAATGATCAAACCTTTAAAAAATAATTAAACTGAAGTATTACAAATAAAGTATAATCATAAATTAATTAAATAACAAATATATAATAAAAAATAACATTAAATTAATGTCTTATTTAGGACTAATTTTTATAAGCTCAGAATAAGGTCTTTTAATTTAAATTATTTAATTAATTAGACATTATCTTCATTTAAACTTAAACTGCATATTTCAAACACTAAAAAAAAGAAAGAATATTATTATATTAATATGAAATCAGAATAAATTCAGTTGTTTGTTTTTGCATATTTGATTGCAAAAAAATATATTTTTTCATTATTTTTATTTTAATCAAGCTGTGACTAAGCTCCATATATCAATAATTGAGAACAAGAATAAGCTGAGCTTATTTTTAATATGAGATCAGAATAAATTCAGTAAGTGTATTTTTTATTTTGCATATTAAAAATTAAAAAAAATATGTAACATTATTTTATAATTTTTATTGCAAATTTAATTACAAACCATATTAAATTGAATATTAAATTGTAAAAAAAACTGAATTAATTCAATTTTAATAACAAACCGTAACTTATTCTTGCTCTCAGTGATTGATAAAAAAAATTATCTCCATTTTATCATTTGTATTTCGATTTTCAGCTTGATATATGCAGTTTATCATTATAATTGTATGTGAACATAATAAATCCAGTAATCAGTGATATTTTTTAATATTTTGCACATTTGATTGTGCAAAAAAATTTTATTTAATTTTGTGTTATTTTATCATTTTTATTTCAATTTTAATTACAAATTGTAACTTATTCTTGCTCTCAGTGATTGACATATGCAGTTTATCATTATAATAATTTTATAATATAACAATAAATTCAGTCTGTGTATTTTTTTATATTAAATAGTATAAAAACATACCTGAATTTTTATCATCATTTAATCACTTTTATTTCAATTTTAATTACAACTGTAACTTATTCTTGCTCTCTGTGCAGTTTATCAATATAATAATTATATGAGAACAGAATAAATTCAGTAATCAGTGGTTTTTTTTATTTTTGCACATTCAATTGTGCAAAAAAAAAAAAAAAAAGTTTTTTTAATTGTTATTTTATCATATTTATTTTGATTTTCAGCTTGATATATGCAGTTTATCATTATAATTATTACAGTCTGTTATTTTTTTATTTTGCACATTCAAACTGATTTAAATTTTTATCTCTATTTTATCATTTTTATTTCAATTTTAATTACTAAATTAATTTAAAACTATAACTTAAACTGGTCCAGACGTCGCTCACCCAGGTCCACTGCCAGTTCTGGCGGGAGAACGCGAGGAATATTCTCCAAAAGCCCGCCGCCGGTGATGTGGGCGTAGGCCTTCACGGCTCCGCTGCGCAGGATTGGCTGAAGCAGGCGGCTGTAGATCTTCGTGGGCGTGAGCAGCACGTCACCTTCAGACCAGAGCGCAGATGTGAGGACTCATAAACGCAGCTCTGCTAACCATGTGAAGCAGTGATGATATCATACCAAGACTCTGTCCGGGCTGTCCGAACGGAGCAGGCGAGCCGTACTGGAGGCCGGTCCGCTCCAGGACCTTGCGCACGAGGCTGAAGCCGTTGCTGTGAATCCCAGAGGAGGCCACACCGATGAGCAGATCTCCCTCTGTGATGTCCTTGAGTCTGGGCAGGACGGCCCCTCGCTCCACGGCCCCGACGCAGAAGCCCGCTAGATCGTACTCACCGGGGCCGTAAACACCCGGCATCTCCGCCGTCTCTCCTCCTGAACACACACACACACACACACACACAACATCATTACTGATGTCACTCAGATTAACATAAAACACATCTGAGTGATAAATGGCCTTATCTCCGGTCCAGAAACCTAAAATCACACCCAGAGCAAAATCACAAAGTGAAGACAATTTTTGCACCAAAACAATTAATATACAAACATGCAAAAATCACTTCTCACAGTGGAATTATTCGCAAAAAAAAAAAAAAAAGATTTGATAAAATCCCATGTTTAGGACTCATTTTTGTATTTAAGATCAGTATAAAATGTTCTTTTGATTGTTTTAATTCCAATACAAAATTTTTAATTTTCATTTAATTTGACAAAGTGTGACTGTGCATATATCATACATGCAGTTTCGCCCTCTGAATAAACACACAAAACATTATTAATATTTGTCGTATTATCGTAAAAAACTAACTTGTCGTATTATTCTAATAAATTATCATAAAAACATTTTCTGCATTAAACAATTAATATACAGACTATCATTTTTGTTTCCATGTCATTATTCTATTAATTTTGCATTTTTGCATTTCATAGTCTGTCAAATATGAAAGCTTGTTTCCACCACTAAATAAAAAAATAAAAAAGGTAATTGTGACTTTTTATCTCACAATTGTGACTTCTTTTCTCAGAATTTAAACTCGCAATTGCATTATAAATTCAGAATTGCGAGTTATAAAGTCAGAATTGCAAGTTAAAGTCAGAATTGCGAGATGTAAACTCGAAATTGCGAATTATAGTCAGAATTGCAAGTTATAAAGTCAGAATTGCAAGTTATGAAGTCAGAATTGCGAATTATAAAGTCAGAATTGCGAGATATAAAGTCAGAATTGTGAGAAATAAAGTCAGAATTGCGAGTTATAAAGTCAGAATTGCGAGATATAAAGTTGCAATTACCTTTTAATTTTTATTTTATGGCGGAAACAAGGTTCCATAGTCAAATGTTGAAATTAGTGTGTGAAAGAATTTCCTTATAGAAATCAGTATAAAACTAACTAAAAAAAAATAAAAAATAATAATATTAAATTCCATGTTTATTACACTTATTTTTGTTGTTTAGGGTTTATTTTTGTATATAAGATCGAATAAAGTGTTATTTTGACTGTTTTAATTTAATTTGATTGTACAAAAATTGAACATTATTTAAATTTGACAAAGCATGACAAACTGCATATATAATCATTTCTGAATAAACGCACACAAAACAATATTATTATATGAAGCTCAAATTAAGGTCAGTCACTCCGAGAGCAAACCGCCAAAATCATGTGCAAAACTATTTTTGCAAAAAAAAAAAAAAAAAAAAAAAACATATTCTTGACTTAAACATCACATATCCCATTTCACATTATTAATATTTGTCATTCAAATTAATAATAAAAAAACGACACTTGAGTGATCAATGTCCTAGTCTAGAAGCCTGAATCACATCAAAAACAAAGCGATAAAGTGAGCACTTTTTCCTTGCATTTAATTGCACGATTCATTGCTTCTTTTTAAAAATAAGAACTGCGGACAAGCATTTATTGTCATGTTTTGGCGGCGTAACTGACCTAACAGAGCACATCCGGCCATCTGACAAGCGTCTGCGATGCCACCGATGACAGAAGACGCCACTCCCACATCCAGACGTCCGCAGGAGAAGTAGTCGAGGAAGAACAGAGGCTCTGCTCCCTGAGCCAGAACATCATTCACACACATGGCCACCAGATCCTGTCCCAGAGTGCTGTGCATGCCACACGCTTGAGCGATCTACGGCCATCACACACACACACACACAAACACCACCAACTCATGATGAGGATCCAGCATCACTGAAGCATCTGTGTCAGTTCACTGTACCTTCAGTTTGGTTCCCACTCCGTCTGTTCCCGACACCAGGATTGGGTCGACGAATCCTGCAGCTTTCAAGTCAAAAAGCCCCGCAAACCCACCGAGCTCCGCGTTACACCCTGAACCAGACAGAGAGAAACACATGCTGAAAATGACACTGATCTGATCTCACGCTTTCTGTTGCTCTTGGCATTTCACAGAAAACCACATGTTCTCAGAGCGTTCTCTGTGGTTGAGACCAGTGTTGGGCGTAATGCATTACTAAGCAATTAATTACTGTAATTTAATTGCTTTTCCCTTGAAAAAGTGAAGTAAGGGATTTCTCTTATTTCTTTATGAAGTTCCAAACGTAGGTTCGGGAGGAGCCTAAACATTCAGTCCTGTCAATCATCATTATGCGTGTACTATATAACCCGCAAACACCGCGTCATTCCATTGACAAATTTTCCCGGCAACCCTCCTCCTCTAATTGTCTCTTTTCTCCTACGTGCAGCTCCGTGGGGGCTATTAACCGTCAAGACTGAATGGGCAGGTGAACTAATGAACTGTCATTTAATTACATGAAATACTGTACAGACTATAGAACAATTCTATATAAAACAATAGTGGATTTTATGTTGAATGTTAAAATGTATGCATTTAACGTAAACTTCTATTAAATATTTTGGCCAGTTCAAGAATAATTCAAGCAATTTTATATTATTTATTTGAAAGAATTAAAAGAGCAGTTTCATGTATATCCTTGTATTGTCGAGGTTGCGAAATTCATTAGTAATAAGTAATGCAATTTTTTTTAGAGAGAGTAGTTAGTACAGTAATCTAATCACATTACAAAGATGTAATTAGTAGCTAGTAATTAATTACTTTTTTAGAGAAACTTACCCAACACTGGTTGACACACACACACACACTCAGACAAACAAACTCACACACGCTTGCACACTCCCTTGCTTGCACTCACTCGCCCACTCGCCGACTGACTCACTGACTGACTGACTGACTGACTGACTCACTGACCGACTGACTCACTGACTCACTGACTGACTGACTGACCGACTGACTGACTGACTCACTGACCGACTGACCGACTGACTCACTGACCGACTGACCGACTGACTCACTGACCGACTGACTCACTGACCGACTGACTGACTGACTGACTGACTCACTGACTGACTGACTCACTGACTGACCGACTGACTCACTGACTGACTCACTGACTGACTCACTGACTGACCGACTGACTGACTCACTGACCGACTCACTGACCGACTGACTGACTCACTGACCGACTGACTCACTGACTCACTGACTGACTGACTGACTCACTGACTGACTGACTCACTGACCGACTGACTGACTCACTGACCGACTGACTGACTCACTGACCGACTGACTGACTCACTGACCGACCGACTGACTCACTGACTGACCGACTGACTCACTGACTGACCGACTGACTCACTGACTGACTGACTGACTGACTCACTGACTGACTGACTCACTGACTGACTGACTCACTGACTGACTCACTGACTGACTGACTCACTGACTCACTGACTGACTCACTGACTGACTGACTCACTGACTGACTGACTCACTGACTGACTCACTGACTGACTGACTCACTGACTGACTCACTGACTGACTGACTCACTGACTGACTCACTGACTGACTGACTCACTGACTGACTCACTGACTGACTGACTCACTGACTCACTGACTGACTGACTCACTGACTCACCGTCTCTTAAACACACTCTCAGACACTCAACACTCTCACTCACTCGCCCACTCACTCAATGACTGACTCACTCACTGACTGACTCACACACTCACTCCCTGACTCACTCACCATCTCTTAAACACACTCTCACACACTTAACACTCACACACTCTCTCTCTCACTCACACACACGCACGCACGCACACTCACTCTCACTCTCACACACTCATTCACTCACACACACTCTCACACACTCTCACACACTCTCACACTCTCACACACTCTCACACACTCTCACACACTCTCACACACTCTCACACACTCACACACACTCTCACACACTCACACACTCTCTCTCTCACTCACACACACGCACGCACGCACACTCACTCTCACTCTCACACACTCATTCACTCACACACACTCTCTCACAAACTCTCACACTCTCACACACTCTCACACACTCTCACGCACACTCTCACGCACACTCTCACGCACTCACTCACGCACGCACTCACGCACACACTCACACTCACACACTCACACACACTCTCACACACTCACGCACACACTCACGCACTCTCACACACACGCACTCTCACATACTCTCACGAACACTCACTCTCACACACACCCACACACACACACACACTCTCTCACGCACTCTCTCACACTCACACACACGCACTCTCACTCACTCACTCACTCTCACTGAACTTTAATAGTTCAAGTCAGTGATTTAACAAACCCATATAACCGCTAACATCTCTTCTCATACCATAAACAAGTTTATATCTGATTTTGTATGTTTGTAGTTTGAGTGACAAGCTGAAATGATTGTGGGGTAACGACTGCATGTTGATTGATATTATTAAAGGAGTTTCAACTGTGAAGTTTAACCCAGAAACTTCCTGTCAGAAGAGTAAAGTAATAGTACAGGAACATCAATCATCAATGAATGAGAAATTCACTTGCAGTTATAAAAACAGTAATTATGCAGACTGTGTGAAACCGGTACATCAAGCACCTGAGCGATCGGAGACACGGTTGAGGACGCACCTGGTCGAGATGTCGCCTTGGCCAGAGGCTTGATCAAGTCCACGAGTCTGTTTCCTGCAGCGATGTCCACGCCGCTGTCTTTATACGTCAGTCCTCTGTGGGACAAACGCAACGGTCAGCTGATCGAAATCACCAGATCATACTCTGTGTGAGCGAGTGCTGCTCATCTGCGCAAAACACGCCACCATGATGCAATAATTTTATTCTTAAAACCATTTTTGGTCATTTAAATAAAGCTGAAATAAGATAAAATGCTATGTAGCAGGGTGTTCACGACACACACTGAACTTTAATAGTTACAGTTAGTGATTCAAACAAACGTATAACTCTAAACACAGCTGTAATAGTACTGGAGATGCTTGATAACACAAAAAAAAGAGGCCAAAATACTGTATTTATGACTTTGTTTATTAGGAAAAATGTATACAAATCAGACATAACACTGATATTAAATGTGAAGTGTCTATGTCTTACAGGGTTAACAGGTTAGGTTAGTTAGCTGTCAGCTGGCGACACACACCTGGTGCGGGTGAGGTACGTGATGGCGCGGTGGCCGATGTCACGGCGGTACACGGCATCAGTGAAGCTGATCGCTGCTACCCCTTCGTTGGCGCTGCGTAAGGCGCTCTCAAGGGTGGGCCGGACCGCGGTGACCGTCAAGACACGCCCACCACTCGTAATAACCCCGCCCCCATCCTTAAGCGCAGTGCCCGCATGGAACACCTGAATGCCCATCTCTGACACCTGAGACAGACCTGAGGAAAACAGCAAAGGATTCAGCCATTTTACACTGATTTGACATCAAAAAGTCTATGAATGGTATTCATAAAACAGTAGGAAAAACTTCCGGCGAGATTCCGAAGTGCGCATTCGATGGGCGCTCTACTATCCCATGAGGCCACAGGAGAGGATTTATTAATGTAGGTCACATGACTATGACAACATGGCGGAAGTAGTATGTCCGAATTTCATTCATACTACACAGAACATACTTTTTGAATGGTCACAAAGTACATTTCAAACCAAATAGTAAAACTCGCAAAACTCGCAATAGTATAAACTCGCAATTCTGACTTTTTTCCTCAATTCTGACTTTATAATTCGCAATTGCAACTTTATATCACGCAATTCTGAGAAAAAAGTCGCAATTACCTTTTTTATTTTTTATTCAGTGGCGGAAACAAACTTCCATATAAATGTTGGACCCACAAGCAAGCAAAAATATGTGTTAAAAAAAAAAATTATTTAACAATATTTTATGATAATTATTCTTTTTAAAATATATTTATTAAAAATATAATGGATATTTAACATTGCATATATCCGCAAATAAATATTGAGGTTTTTTAAATTATTAATTATATAAAAATTTTTTTTTCATTCAGTGTTAAATCTTAAAACTCCCCCTCCCCCCCAAAAAAATATAATAATAATTTAATATATTATTTTTTAACAATTTTTTAATTATTTAATTTTTAAAATGCATTTTTTAAATAAAATTATTGTTAAAATATTACTATATTATTAAATATAATAACATTATTAAATATTATTTAATTAATAATTATTATATTATATTATATTATATTATATTATATAAAAGTCTTAAATTCAGTTTAATCAAATTTAAGAGTACAAGTGTGTTTCAGGCTTTTATAATCTGGGACATTCAATTATAATAATTAATGTCACGTAACGTAACGTAGACATAAGAGGTAACGCACCGGTGATGTCCAAACCCTTCTTATACGAGGCGGGATAACCTCCGCTGGCCATGACCACAGTGACGGCCGCGCTGTCCTCTAGCCACTGCACTGGATTCGAGCTCAGGTCCGACTGGAGTGTGTTCTTCAACACCTCATATAAATCAGACTTCAGCAACGGCATCAGGACCTGACAGAGACACAGATACACCTGAACCACCACATTCAACACAGCACAAAACCACTCAAACTTAAGCTGGTATTCACTGATTATATTCTCTTCCCCTCTGCTGTTAGAGTAACTGAATCACTGAATCATTCTGATTCTTTTGAGCCGTTCGTTACAATGAACCAGTTGACTGGGTTCACAAATTGGACTTTTTTGTGTGGAACAGACTGAAAATATTGAAACGCTTCAATCCACCTGATCTGATCACAGCGCTTCAATACATTCAGTCACAAAAGCATCACATGACTTTGTAAAAAGTCATTTGGACTACTGTTATGCTTTATGGTGTTTTTTTTTGTCATCTTTGTGTATTGAAAAGAGTTGAATGGCATTTAATCAAAATAATTTTGTGTTCCACTAAAATCACAAGGAAAAAATCTGATGATGTCTAGCTAAATCTTTTTAACTGACTTGTTTACCTGTCATTACATCAACGGCCGTGCATTATTTTCTGATCATATTTCATACGTTGAGATTTCGCCTCAAGGATCAACACACATCAGCACATCAAACTTCCACAGAATTAAGTGATGATCACCTGAGATATAACTTGCCAAAAGCACAAAAACATGCAAAAAATGTGCCATTAATCATCTCACCTGACACTCGGGGTCACCGAAGCGGCAGTTGAACTCGAGGACCTTCGGCCCCTGTTTAGTCAACATCAGTCCCGCGTATAAAACACCTGAGAGAAGAAGACGAGCGAGATGAAAGAATGATCGACTGAAAATAATGAGAACATTCTGTTCTCAAGTTTGAAATCTAATGACATAAATGTGTCTGTTCTTTTCACCTAATGAACGACTTCAGAAGACATGAAATACAGCGCATGACACATATGGACTAGTGTTTGTTCCCTGTTTATGTTCCACAGAAGAAAGTCAATTATACATATTGGGAACTACATGAGGGTGATGAAATGATAAAGAGGGCTATATGAGGGTGATAAAATGATGACATAACGATCATTTTTGGGTTAACTGTCACTTCAAAAATGTTTAACAGTGACGGCAAACATGCTGTATTTGTCCAATCAAAGTTATTAACCCTGTAAAGCCTAACTTATGAAATAATCTAATTTTTTTAATCAGAGCTGCCAATAATATGTCTTAGTAAGATGATATTTAAATGCTTAGTTTTATGATCAAAGCTCTGTAGTATAATGCATTGCAATACAATGACTGAGAGATGAATAAACTTTCCTCAAAAGCCTGATGATCATATTTGACACTCATGATTTCTCTAAAAATTTATCAAGTAAACCTGCTTCAGTCCAGTAAGTGTTCATCTTGAAATATTACTAACAATATCAGAGTTATTCTTGAGTTTACTTGATAAAAATCAGTATAATTTCACAGAACACATACATGTGAAGCACGAGCTGAAGGTGGACGTTTGTACAAATATACTGAAAGGCTTTTACTTGATAAAACAGTCTAAACGATTAATCAGGTGACCTTGTAATGCAGCCTGAGGTTAAGGGTACTAGTTGTACTGGTCTGTTTGTCAAACTCACCCACATACGGCGTTCCCTCGTCTCTCATGCCGTCCACGGTTTTCTGCAGAACAGATCTCTTGATCTCCTGAAGCTCTTCCTCTGACACCTTCACAAACATTCAACAGCTCCATAAGGGGTGCACAATATATCGGCATCAGCAGATAGATGTTCATTTTTAATGTTATCATTATCGGCCTGATAAGAAGATTTGGCCGATATATTAAAGCCGATAAATAATGGATTATTTCCTTCAGCTGAGACACTTCAGATGCACACTGTCCACCATGATGGTTTTGAATTGCTTGAAATATGATTGAAATCACTTCAAAAAGGAAAATACTGTTAAGTGTAACATGTACAGCGCAAGCCAGTCATATAGGCTACATAAAATTATGAGAACATTATAATTGTGTGCTTGGGACATGGCTTTTAATGGTGAGACTTTTGTTTTTGTAATCAGGCTCTCAAAAATTATATAAAAATTTGGATTTATCGGCCAATATATCGGTTATCGGCTTTCAAATATAAAGAATTATCGGCCAAAATTTTCATATCGGTGCATCCCTAATATATATATTAGCGATGCACCAATATATTGGACAATAATTGGTATCGGCTGATAAAAGCAAATATTCAAGGAATATTAATTTAATCTTCAGAATTGAGTTAATGTGTGTTAATATTAATTTGAGTAATGTGTTTGTTTATAATTGATACCAGTTACTCTGAAACAAGTTGATGAAATGGAGAGAATAAAGTTTTTATTTGCATTTCTTTCAAAATATTATAATTAAAAATATAATGATTAATTATTAATTATAATTATCATTAATTTAACAGAAGGTATAAAAGGCAGAACCCCCAAACTATTGGTATCATTATCGGCAGATACAGTGCTCAGCGTAAATGAGTACACCCCCTTTGAAAAGTAACATTTTGAACAATATCTCAATGAACACAAAAACAATTTCCAAAATGTTGACAAAGACTAAGTTTAACATAACATCTGTTTAACTTATAACATGAAAGTAAGGTTAATAATATAACTTAGAGAGCAAAATTTTCAGTTTTACTCAAATTAGGGTGATGCAAAAATGAGTACACCCCAATGAAAGTCTCTGGAGCAAAGCTAAATTTTAGACTACAAATGTCTAATTTAACAAGAATTCAAGCACAGGTGAGTCTAATTCTTCATTACACCGGTGTCCAGCAGACAGCTGACTATAAAAGGGTGTTTAAACCCCTTCCCATTTCATGCTGTCAGCAATGGCACCTCATGGAAGAGAAATGTCACAAGACCTGAGAAAGAAAATCATTTCTTTACACCAGAAAGGTGAAGGCTACAAGAAGATCAGCAAAGCTTTATTTATCAGTCAGAATACTGTAGCAAAAGTGGTACAAACATTTAAAAAAGATGGAACTGCAACCATCTCACAGAGACGTCCAGGTCATCCACGGAAGTTAACACCTCGACAGGAGCGTCTTCTGATGAGAAGGGTTGAAGAAAATCGGCATGCAAGTTCACTGCAGTTATCTAAAGAAGTAGAAAGTCAAACTGGGGTGACTATTTCCCGTGACGCAATACGCCGTACACTGCAGAGGAATGGCATGCATGGGTGCGGTCCACGAAAGAAGCCTCTCCTAAAGCCCAGACACAAAAAAAAGCCTGCCTAGAGTTTGCCAGGACCCATGCTGACAAAGATGAAGACTACTGGGACTCTATACTCTGGAGTGATGAGACCAAGATAAATGTTTTTGGAACTGATGGCTTCAAAACTGTATGGCGTCGCAAAGGAGGAATACAAAGAAAAATGCATGGTGCCTACAGTGACACATGGTGGTGTCAGTGTCCTCATGTGTGGCTGCATGAGTGCTGCTGGTGTCAGGGAGCTGTGTTTCATTGATGGCATCATGAATTCACAGATGTACTGCTCTATACTGAAAGAGAAGATGCTACCATCACTCCGTGCCCTTGTTCGTCGTGCACTTTTCCAACATGACAATGATCCTAAACACATTTCTGAAGATGAACAGGGTGAAAGTGATTCGGTGGCTCCTGATCTGAACCCAATCGAATACCTATGGGGAATTCTGAAGAGACAAGTTGAGCATCACTCTCCATCCAGCATCCAGTCTCTAAAAGAGCTCATTCTTGAAGAATGGAAAAAGATAGATGTTGCAAAATGTCGCCAACTTGTTCATTCCATGCCTAGAAGACTTGGTGCTGTCATTATACATCATGGAGGCCATGCAAAGTACTAGATGTAGTAGTTTTTGTTGTGGGGAGTACTCATTTTTGCAACACCCTAATTTGAGTAAAACTGAAAAATGTGTAATCTAAGTTATATTAATAAACCTTACTTTCATGTTATAAGTTAAACAGATGTTATATTAAACTTAGTTTTGTCAACATTTTGGAAATTGTTGGAAATTCATTGAGATATTGTTTAAAATGTTACTTTTCAAAGGGGGTGTACTCATTTACACTGAGCACTGTAACACTCTGAATAATCGGCTATCAGTGGAGAAATTTAGTATCGATGCATCTCTATATACATATATATATGTATATGTATATATATGTTTATATATATGTATGCATGTATATTTATATTTTTTTTATATATATATATATATATATATATATATATATATATATAAAAACATACATACACATAAATATACGTATGTATATATATATGTATATATATATATATATGTATATATATATATATATATACACATACACACACACACACACACACACATACATATATAGACAAATTCACACAAAAATTATGTCAACATGCCTAACAAGGAGTTAGGAGTATCCTAACAAACATAGTAGGTTATGTCTTAGGAGAAAAACGAGACAGACAGCCAGGGGCGGAGCCAGACATTGTAAACATTCGGGGCTTAGCCCAAATCTATTTTGTCCAATGACAATTTAATTTTCCGTTAACAGTTTTACTGTCACGAAAGGAACTTTGTAGTAGTATGCTGGAGTAAAGTTCATAAAATGTACATTGTTTCCCACAGGAATTTGCAAAAACTTGTTAGGTGTACCTCCTCAAGGGGGGTCCGGAGGCATTCCCACCCTCCCGGAAGCAAATTTTGTACATTTTAAGGTTAAATGCATCAATCTGGTGCACTTTGGGAGCTAAAAACTGAGAGCTTAAGCCCATGTGCAGTGTGCAAATTGAACAAAGAAACAGCATTGTACCTGGACATTAAAGAGGGCTCAAACATCTTTTTAGTTGTGATATAGAGTCTCAGTCTACATTACATTGACAATGGTGGTTCAATTATTAGGCCTACATAATTATTCATATGACAGTAATATCCATATATTGTAAAAAATGCACTGTAAAATAAATTAACATTTTATAAGTAGTTACTTTACTTTTGTACTAATTTCTTCACTTGCAAGAGATAAACCCTTGAGCTTTTATTTTGATCACCAGCTGATCACGTGAGCAAATGTGCGCACTTCTCTTTAAAACACGCAGCACAAACAGACTGTATATATACTTAATCGCTGTCTTTTGCCGCTTTATGAAGGCACAAAGCCATATCACGGTTTCGATTTTAGTTTGTTTGCAAAATACAACGTTATAGACCATTATTAGGCTATGTATGTTTTACATTTTCAGTTTCTTTATGAAACAATAGCGGCATAGGGTAATTAATGAGAACACTGAATGAATGTTTAGCTGACTAATGTGCTAAAGTTGTCATATCAGTTGTTATATCATAACAAAAAACCCTTCAACCGGAACGAACGAGAGTCTTGAGGCCTGCCGCTGCTGTGAGTGAGTGACAGGAGGCGTGTCTGTGTACAACTGCGGTGTGTGTGAACTCGCTGTCGGAGAGAAGAGAGAGAAAGTGCTGCAGCCAGGTATCGGTGTACTGCAGAAAAGCGATATTGAACTGTTTAACATATTTTAATAGAGAGATTAGAAAAATGATATTTTGACAGCACTGTTGAGAAACCTCAAACCTGAAAGATTCGGGCTTTTGGAAAAACATTCGGGGCTCCAGCCCCCTTAGCCCACCCCTGCAGACAGCGCATGTGTATCAGTATCATTGTACTGGATCTTTGAATTATGTCTTAAAGGGAAAGCAGTCTAATATTCCGGCTCTCTGTATTTTAATGTTAATCGAACGACAAAGCACGAAGAAATCACTCTTGACTGAATAGCTTTTGTAACTTCAATAATGTTTCATCTTTATTTAACTATTCAAAGAAGTTTATGTGCAGTGTTATTTTTTTATTTGATTACTTTATTCACTTTATGTACCTGAAAGCTGTTAGATGAAAAACCTGAAAAACCTGTAAAGCATTGTTTATTTTATTTGTATCTGTATTTATTTGTGCTGTTTCTTTTAGTTAGATTATTTGTTTTTATTTTCTTTATATTTGACAATTGTCCTATTTTTTACATAGCACATACCGAACTGTACCGAAACCGTGACACTAAAACCGTGATACAAACCGAACCGTGAGAAATCTGAACTGTCCCACCCCTAATATATTATATATATATATATATATATATATTTATTTATTTATTTTTTTTTGTATTTAAGATTTATTTGTATTTAAGTATGTATTTAAGATAAATAATGAAACAGAACTGCACGATTCTAGATAAATTAAGAATCACGATTTTTTTTTTTTTTTTCAAAAAGAGATCATGATTCTGAACAGACAACTAAACAAAATAACATGCAATTTACTAGAGGTTCTGAAACAATGTATATTCAAAAATTATTTAATTAATTTGAATTAATTCTTTTTTTAAAGTGAATGAAGTCAATAACTCACTCATAGAGACTTCACTTGTTTCATTACTGGATGAATCAGTGTTTTTGAAGGAATCTCGAGTGAATGATTCAATGACAAAGACATTTTTAACAGTCACTTGTCGCCACCTACTGGTGTAATGAAGTAATCGATACAATCGTCATTTGAAGCATCAAGTTACTTTCAAAAGGTGATTTACTCTAAGTTGATCGCTTCTGTAGACATCAGTGTTTACATCTGAACTATAAACTTTTGCAGTCTACCAAGTACTTCTGTGATAATCTGAATTATTGTAACAAATTATGATACTACATGGTTGAAAAGTCTCTTTTTGAAGCCGTTTCATACCTAAACATGACAACGGCTCTCTCTGGATCAGAGCACAGATCTGAATCACTGTGATCGTACTTGTCAAAGGTTTAAAAAGAACCTATTATGCTCTTTTTCAAAGTCTTGATGTTTCTTGGACTCTACTAGAACAGGTTTTCCTGCTTGAATGTTCATTATTTTCCTCATATTCTCCATTGTTGCAGCTCCTCTCTTCCCAGTCTGTCAGTAACGCTCTGTTTAGTTCCTGTCTCTATGAAGCCCCTCCTTCTGAAAAGCACAATGTGCTCTGATTGGTCGGCTGGAGCAGTGTGTTGTGATTGGTGTTTGGGAAATGTCCCACCCCTTACCATAACCACCAGGTTCAACACACTACTAACTAACTCAACCAGGCCCCGCCCCTTTATTCTGCGTATGAATTATTTAAATGAGGAATATTGTGAAGAAAACTCAAGACTACAATGGAGGTGGATTGTGATCTTTTAACGATTAATTGCACAGCTCTAGTTTGAGATGTTGACCTGTGGTGTAGGGCAGTACGCGCCCATGCCGCCTGTGTTCGGTCCCTGGTCCCCATCCATCAGACGCTTGTGATCTTGTGCCGGTGGCATCGGCGACACTGTGACGCCGTCACTGAAACACAAACACTGAGAACAGACGAAACAATTAGTGTGAACTGATCAACTGTTTATACCAGGACCTGAACAGGAAGAACTTACAGAGACTTCCTCTCCTTCCAGCAGCTCCTCTACCACCACAGTCTCACCAGCAGAACCAAACGCCTTGTCCTGAAACGTCAAGAAATGAATTCATTCATTCAGCAAGTATGCATTAAATTTGTGACAGTAAAGACATGAATAACGTTACAAAAAATTCTATTTCAAATAAATGACTTCAATGTTCATGCTATTTTCGACCAGCAGATGCCCTTATCTAACCGCGTTTTGAATCGGAATGATTTTGTGAATTGGGAAACATCCAAGGACGCACTTCATTCTTTCAGTTATACACAAACAGCCACTGTCAAAACAGAATGATCAGCGACTGACCTTCATGATGTCCAGAACTGCCTGGCACGCCTCAGCTTTATCGCGAGCGACGACAACACCCTTCCCAGCAGCCAGACCGCTGGCTTTCACCACCAGAGCAGGAAACTCCGCACTGAACAAACACAAAAACACACGGCATCTTACTGAGCAGTACAGAATTGTGAAGTTTTAGAAGCATCTTAAAGTCAGCATGAAAATCAAATTGGACAATTCTTATATTTTTTATGTAATATTACAGTGTTTATTATAATGATTTCTTCGTGCACATCATTATTGTGTTATTCATAATCTTGAAACAAAATAACTTCCTCTCCCTCTTCTGTGTCTATCACTATATCATTTAATTTATTGTAGGTAAATATATCAGTGTAGCCCAGTACTACAGTCACCCCCCTTTTTGAGCATAGATGTGAAAAAACACTATCCAAACTTAAATAGTTGTAATTCAAGAATGCTTTAGAATATAAACCTTAGTTTTAAAGAAGAAACTAAGCATATTTTTGGCTGAAGTGAAAGCACTTCATAAAATGAAAATATAAAAAAAAGTTATAGAAGTTTAAATTTAGTGTAAATCAAATGTACTGTACTAATTTTTTTGTACTCACTTTTGTGGCCAGCGGTTTAGACATTAATGGCTGTGTGTTGAGTTATTTTGAGGGGACAGCAAATTTACACTGTTATACAAGCTGTACACTCACTACTTTACATTGTAGCAAAGTGTCATTTCTTCAGTGTTATCACATGAAAAGATAATAAAATCTTTACAAAAATGTGAGGGGTGTACTCACTTCTGTAAGATACTGTATTTATATTTTACAAAATATTTTTTACTTTAAAATTGATATAAAATCAAAGCCATATGTCTAATCAAGTTGTGTTCCAAATTTGAAGTTGATATCACAAAAATTTAAGTTCCCATGAGATTTTGTTTAGGCGCTGAACCAAAAATAGCCACAGGTGTCATCCACAATTTTTTTTGACGCATTCTCCTTTAACAAATTAATAAATTTCTATCCAAATTTCACTTCTATCACAAAACAGACACCAAATATGGAAGCTTGAGATTCAGACCTTTAAGACGATATGTGTTTTGTCAAGATTAGAAAAGTTTAAACTTTTACTATAAAAAAAAAAAAAAGTTTACTATAAAGTAGTTAAAATAATTTTTGTAAAATGATACATGACAACGTCCACTAGGGGGAGGAGCCCGTTAAAAGGATTTAAAGTATTGTTTCCATGGTAACACAATGTCCAATTTCAAAATGGTTTTCACAGGATGAATTCTGAGTTAAGCTTTCGATTGATACCAAATTTATGATGATTACTAGAATATGTGAAACAAAAAAAAAAACAATAAATAAAAACCGTGCCAAGCGCCCCGCTAGCTGATAAAGAAACATGCATGAATAAGAAAATTAAGAGCGTCAGAATATCTTCCCCTCCCTCTTGCAGCATCTTTTCTCTTCTCTGATGATGAGGGCGGGGCAACCTGTCACTCACATGAGATCCACCAATAGCAAACCACAACCATCCAATCAATTCCCCACAGACAAAATCAAGCCCCGCCCTACATTTGTTCTTGTTTGAGAAGCGTTTCACTCAGATATACGACACAATAGAGAAAAAAAGACCAGCGCAACTTCCTTTTCATGCCGACTTTAAAATGCGCATTTTGTTATAATTTGCATTCATTTGCTGCCATTGTTTACCTGCGAATGTATTGGCAGGCGTCCTGCGGGTCGGTGAAGGAGCTCCAGCGGGCGGTGGGAATGTTGTGACGGTCCATGAAGGACTTGGAGAAACTCTTACTGGCTTCCAGCTGCGCTGCCTTCGCCGACGGGCCGAAACACGGGACGCCAGCGGCCGTCAGATCGTCCACTATGCCTAAGACAGACTCCTTCTCATTACATGTACCCAGACAGCACATGTCATCAAGAGCACAACATGTGGAAAGTGCTCCTGTTTAAAAGTCTCACATTTGTGCACAAACATCTGCTAAACATCTTAAAAAGATCAGATTCACTTACATTATAAATCAAAAGTTTTATTCAGATGCTGTTTTTATTCAGATCGTCCAGATAAAAATGCACATATCAAACAGTTGCATGCAGGTGTTTGTCTGTACACAAATATGACATCACAGATTATCTCTGATCACATGACAAATGGAAAACTAAACGCAATAGTCTTTCATCATCTATTTTGATAGTTAAGCCACAATTCCCTGTCAGTGTCATAATCAGTGTTGGCTCAGTTACTCGAAGTACTTTCTAAATCACATCTCTGCATCAGAACATCGTAGAGACACGGGGGTTGGCTCTTTTGACTCATGCTAGCAAACAGGACTTCCAACATGCTACACATGCTAACAGTAAATAGCTACATGCTAATGACGATTAGATAAGTGCTAAAATGTTAAATTATTAAAACATGATTAAAAAAGTCAAAATGTGTTAGCATCACATGCTAGCAACATCTAGTGAAACATTAAAACATAATGCTAACAACAAACTTAACTATTTTAAACATATTAGCATCTTGCTTAAAACATGTTAACAATATGCTAATTGTGTTAATATCTTGTTAAAAATATGACAGCAACATGCTAATTGTGTTAGTATCATAATGCTAACAACATGCTAATCATGTTAACATCATGTTAGCAAAACATGTTAATGTTAGCATCATGCTAAAACAGGCAAGCAACACGCTAATTGTGTTAACATCATGCTAATGACATGCTAATTATGTTAACATCATGCTAGCAACATGTTAATAATGTTAACATTATTCTAACGACATGCTAATCATGTTAGCATCTGGCTAAAAACGTGCAAACAACATGCTAATTGTGTTAGCATTTCGCAAAAACTTGTTAGCTAACATTCTAATTGTGTTTACATCATGCTTGTAACAAGCTAATCATGTTAATATCATGTTAGCTGTGTTAATGCAAAACATGCTAATTGTGTTTGCATCTTGTTAAAAACATGTTAGCAAACATGCTATTCATGTAAACATCATGCTAATCATGCTAACAACATGCTAATTTTGTTAACATGCTAACAACATGCTATTTGTTTTAACATCATGCTAACATGCTAATCATGTTAACATCATGCTAGCAACATGCTAATTGTGTTAGCATCATGCTAACAACATGCTAATTGTGCTAACATAATGCTAACAACATAGTAACCGTGTCAACATCATGTTAGCAACATGCTAGTCATGTTAACATTATGCTAACAACATGCTAATCATGTCAGCATTCTGCTAAAAACATGCAAGCAACATGCTAATTGTGTTAACATCTTGTTAAAACATGCTAATCATGTTAGCATCATGCTTGTAACAAGCTAACCATGTTAGCATCATACAAAAAACATGCTAATCGTGTTAGCATTTTGTTAAAAACACCCATATCCCTCTCAGAATATCGTAGAGACACAGAGGCTTTTTGCCAATAACCACTCGCATTTTCATCAGAAAATGTACGTGTCTTGTTACTAATTACTTTCTAAATCCCATCTCAACCTCGACCAGTTGAACAATACAGGTACAGACATGAAACGGCTTATTTAATTCTTTCAAATAAATAAGATAAAATTGCTTAAACTGACCAAAGTATTTAAAGGGAGAAGGTTACATTAAAAACAAACATTAACTCCACTATTGTTTTATATAGAATTGTTCTATAGTATTTAGTATTTAATGCAGTTATATCAGAAGTAACTGTAATTAAATCAAGAGTAATCCCTTACTTTATTTTACAAGGGCAAAGGAATGAAATGACAGTAATTAATAATGAAGAGATGAAGCGTCTCACCAGCAGCCAGAGGAACTTCTGGACCAACAACCACGAGTCCCACGTTATGATCTTTACAGTACTGAGCTAAAATCGTGTGATTGTTCACAGACACCTCTGGAAAAATAAGATCAAATATTATAAATTACTATAACATGCTTTCATGCAGACACACAGTTTGTACGTACATTAATGTACTAGCGGAAGTATTTTAAATCTTTATCTTAAAGCATGTTGTTTTTCATCCCAATGTGATTCTCTGAACACATTCATCAAGTCTCACCTGAGTTGCAGATCTTCCCGCTGTTGGCAGTGCCGGCGTTTCCAGGAGCCACGAGGACCTGCTGAACGTGAGGAGACTGCGCCAACTTCCACGCCAGCGCGTGCTCGCGTCCGCCACCGCCCACGACCAACACCCGCTCCGCCATGACGTCAAACCTGTCACACGTCAATCAAGATCAGAATGACAGGACTTCAAAATAAATACCATCATTTGACATCTCGTGCACGACTGCTGCCATAATTATGAGGACTTGAGCCATTTATTTAGTTATAGTGTAAAAAATTAAAATAAATAAAAATATATTAATTATTAATTTATTTGAAAACAAAATGAATAAACTATAAATTTAATCGTTTTAAATGTCCCTTTAATTAGTGTTTAATTAATGCAACATCTGGTATGATTATGAGAAATTATACCATTTATTTATTTAGTTATAGTTTTAAAAAAATTACATAAATAATGAAATATTTATATGTGTGAAAGAAATAATAAAAAAAAATGACTAAATGAAATTATTTTCTATAATAAATAATTTTATAATAATTAATTGGTAAGACTTTACAATAACATCCCTTTAATTAGTGTTTAATTAATGCAACATCTTGTGCAAAACTACTGGTATAATTGAGAAATTATGCAATTTATTTATTTAGCTATAGTGCCAAAAATTACATAAATAATTAATTATTAATTATTCATTTATTTGAAATAAAAACTATAAATGAAATAATTTTAAATAATAAATATTTTAAATAATAAATTGGTAAGACTTTACAATAACGTTCCTTTAATTAGTGTTTAATTAATGCAAAAACTTGTACACGACTACTGGCATAATTATAAGAAATTGTGCCATTTATTTATTTATAGTCAAAAAATAAAATAAAAAAGTAAACAAAATATATGAATTTATTTAAAATAATTAATAAAAATCTATAACTAAATTAAATAATTGTAAATATATATATTTTTTTTTATAAATACTTGATAAGACTACAGTAACATCCCTTTAATTAGTGTTAATTAATGCAACAACTCGTGCACGACTACTGGCATAATTATGAGAACTTAGACTGAATTGTGCCGTTTATTTAGCTATAGTGTCAAAAAAATAAATATTTGAATATTAATATATTTGAACTATACTATAATTAAATGAAATCATTTTCAATCATATTTTAAATAATCAATAATTGGAAACACTTTACAAAAGGGGTGCCCAACCCTGTTCCTGAAGATCTACCTGCAAAGTTGAGCTCCAACCCTGATAAAACACACCCGAATCAGCTAATTAAGATCTCCAAGAGCACTTGATAATTACACACAGGGCACCCCGCTTTACAATAAAGGTCCCGTTAGTTAATGTTAATTCATGCATTAAATAACAACAAGCAACATTTGTTACAGTATTTATTTATTAATCTTTGCTACAGTTAGTTAATACTGTTCATTGTCAGCTCATTTCCATTAAATAATATGAACAGATACAACATTTAATTTGAATAATGTATTAGTAAATGTTAAGATTAACATTAAATAAGATTATTAAATGCTCTAGATTGCTTGTGTTAACTTATGTGGTTAACAAATATAACTTTTATAGTAAAGTTTTACCAAACAATTTAATTAATTAAAAATTCTCCTTTTTGCAGAGCTTACACTTCTGTTCACTGTACAAGTGGACACGGTTATTGGCGGTTACCGATAATCTCTGATATATTAGTCACTATCTCACAAAATGTCACTATCTGCATGCCGAATTGTTTTATTTCATCGAAAGAGGCGGTTTAATTGCATGAACCGTTTGACCTATAGGATGCATCGATGCGAGTGTGATCTCATCTCCTGTCACTGACCTTTCAGTGCTGCTGCCAGACCTTCAATCCCAACAGACATAAACGTCAACAAACCACTGCAACACTGTTTACCATGATACTGAGAGCACAAAATCATGGTGCATCTCCACAAATACCATCAATTAACTTTAACAGCTGGGACTGTCTTTAGTTGAACTTTGGCTCCAAAACACACTGACACAATTCCTCAGGTTGAGTAAGAGTGGATGTTGATAACTGATGATCACAAATCAATTAAACACACAATCACAGGGAGAATGTTAACATGCAGCACATGAGACACTGGATCACGAGATTCAGGGACTGCTGCTCATTTACTTCTACTCTGGATGTTTTTAAGTAGGCCTACACCAAATGCAACTATATATGCATGCATATTAATGATTGTGCATCTTAATGTGTTGAAATGCATGAGCAATTAACATGTTTCAGACACAACTCTTATAAAAGAACTACTGTGGTGGTTCCAGGTACTTTGTTATGGTTGTAAAGGATTACCATATTCATGCATGCATCTCTAATATAATATCAAAGTGAATAATACCATGTTTTATGAACATGTCCAAAAATATTACCATGATACCATGTTCAAAAACCTGTAAAACATCCAGCACTTTACAATAAATCATGATGCAACATCAGTCAGACTGCCAAAACAATGAAAAACTCTTCCATGCAGTTCCTAAGTTAACTTGTTCAAGTTGTTTTGCTGTGTATTCATTGTTTCTGTAGGTGTAATTTTGCTCACTTACGTTATTTCTGATGAACAGCAGGATACAGACGGGATCCTGTGGCGATCAGGTCGTGTTTGAGCGATGGACAGAAGACCAGCGTGTGTTTCACACCACAAACCACGTGCGCAGACTCACGAACATGCTACTGACGTTCGATTCGCGAAATGAATCATTCTTTTGAATCGGTTCGCTTTAATGATTCAGTTAGACCAAGTTAACTGTATAAAGACTGAAGTGGCTTGTTTTTAATTATATAAAAAAATTAAAATCATAATAAAAAACGTACTTAAAAATTACCGGGACTTTATAACTCGCAAGTTTATAACTTTTTATTTATATATATTTTATATATATATATATTTTTTTACTTCAGAGTTGCGAGTGATGAACTCGTAATTGCGAGAAAAAAAGAAGTAGGAAATGTGGGATAAAAGTCGCAATTTTTTTTTTTTTTTTAATGATTAACTGAACCGAGCCGTCCGGACGAAACGATTCGCTCAAAATGAATCAGACTTCTTGACGCTAATAGACAAAAAAAATTAGATGTCTTAGATCTGGGATATTAGATGAAATTTTAAAATAAATATATAGTGGTTGGTAGTTTAAACTTTTTTACATACCCTTCAACATTCAAGTTTCAATTTTATCAACTTCCTTTCCGAGGTCGAATCGAGGAGAATTCTGGGAAATGTAGTTTATGTAACGATCCAGACTGTGCACGGGTTCCCTATTGAAGTTTCTATCATAATAAATCTTTAAAAAATGTTCCAACACAACACGAAGCAAAACAAAACAAAACAGAAAACTAGATCTTTTAAAACAAAGTTGCATTTCTTGCCTTTTATTTGATAAACATGATGCTGTCAACCAATAAATGCTGAAACAACATGGAAAAAAACAACATTAACACAAAACACATCTATTTAAAATCCCAAGGATAAAAACAGACATAAATATTGATCCAATGTCAGCTCCTTAATAACTTAATTAACTGTTGATTTCATCAGCAGGAAATGAATTGTAAAATCACAGCAGAGGCAGTTCTGACGTGTTGAGAAGCTCTCGACCGACATCAGAGTCTCTGAGAGCAAAGAGAGTCACTCCGGAGCTGTACGCCGCTGGAATCATGAGATGCGACATCTTAGGACGCTCTTCATCCCTCTGCTCTTCTTCACTGACCATCTCTCTAACTTGACCTATAAATAAAAGAAACTCACGGTCAATGCATTTAGCTGGAGAACAAACCACTGATCTGTGCATCAGGTCTCGCAGTGGATAATGTGATTTAGAGTAGTCAAAATGAGGGTGTCGTACCCTCCACATTCAATGTTTTCCAGCGCAGGTCGGGATGCTGATCTGAGATCTGTGATAGTTGAACATCTGGTGTCAGTCTCTTCAGAACATCTTCACGGCGAATGAGCAGCACAGACTCGCTGCAAAGACGCTCATGAACCTCGTCTTCACTCACTGTGGAAGAAAACAACAAGTCTAGGATCTAAGAAGGAACACAAAGAAATTCCATTACACCAAGGGATATTTAAAACTGCCATCACCACATGGTTATTTAGCATATAATATTTAATTATATATATATATATATATATATATATATTTAAAAGATGTACATTTTCCGTTTGCACGTGAGTAGATGTTTTATATATATATATATTGCAGAGCCCCACACACACGACATGGAGGGGGAAAAAAATAGTAGACTAGTTTTTAATAGTGCGCAAGCTTTACTAATTTGTTCCCTCAATTTGCTAAATCATGCGCACGACTTATAAATCGAGTGAACGAAATAGTAAATGGTGCACATGATTTATAAATCGAGTGAATGAAATAGTAAATCGTGCGCACGATTTAGCAAATGGAGGGAATGAAATAGTAAATCATGCGCATGATTTAGCAAATCGAGTGAACGAAATAGTAAATCATGTGCATGATTTAAAAATCGAGTGAACGAAATATTAAATTGCGCGCACGTTTTAGAAAATTAAGTGAACGAAATAGTAAATGGTGCGCATGTTTTATAAATCGAGGGAACTAAAGTAAATCGTGCGCATGATTTATAAATTGAGTGAACGAAATAGTAAATGGTGCGCATGTTTTATAAATCGAGGGAACTAAAGTAAATCGTGCGCATGATTTATAAATTGAGTGAACGAAAAAGTAAATGGTGCGCATGATTTATAAATCGAGGGAACGAAATAGTAAATGGTGCGCATGATTTATAAATCGAGGGAACGAAATAGTAAATGGTGCGCATGTTTTATAAATCGAGGGAACTAAAGTAAATCGTGGGCATGATTTATAAATTGAGTGAACGAAAAAGTAAATGGTGCGCATGATTTATAAATTGAGTGAACGAAATAGTAAATTGGACGCACGATTTAGAAAACTGAGGGAACAAAATAGTAAATAGTGCATGATGGAGTATTTTATCCATCCTATAGAAAACAATTGTAGAATTAGTTTGCTTACTATAAAAGCTAGAAGTGTTTTGAGGCCTCTTGACCTATGTAACTGTAAGGGTCAGACAAGTTAACTTGGCCACTGAGCATATTTTGTTGGTAATTTTCCACCAGACAACAGGTGGCTGTGAAATGAATAAGACCATTATTAAGGGTGTCATGTGAAGGCTTCTCGTCTCTGGGGAGTATTGACTAGTTTGATACAATTTTTCATTTGGCCCATGGGAAAAGGGTTGACCATCAAATTGGCAGAAGGCCCATGAGAAATTAAGTCAAAAGATGTACAGTAGCTAGAAGCTGGTCACCCTTACTAGGAAAATTGTCTCTTACATAAGCAACACCTGCAATTATATTAGTGAAATGACTATGGTGGAAAGGTCGGGGAGTACATGGGAAAGAGGTGTGGGAGGAGAGCCCCTGTAAGTGAGAATATGGGAAAATGTAAGGGTGGATATTACTTTGGTGTGTTTTAAGAGATAAGAAAAATTTATTAAAAATGTGCCCCAGCTAAGAGAGATTCAGATGTGGAGCTGGCATCTCGCTTTGTTGCTTGTCAATAAAGTTAAATACTTCTGAGACCTGGAACTTCCACTCTGCGAGTTTTTTCTTCGAGACCAGAACCGAAGAGACACAGAGACATCGAATTTGCCCCGACATGCGCATGTTTTAGTAAATCGAGGGAACAAAGTAGTAAATCGTGCGCACAATTTACTTTTTTTTCCTGCCATGTCATGTGCGGGGCTCTGTAATACGTATATACATATATATATATATATATATATATATATATATATATATATATATATATATTATATATACACAATATAATACACACACACACACACGTTGTAACACTTTTGTAAAATAACATTTACTTTCTTTGTTTAAAAGCTCTATCTAATAACGTATTAGACAAAACTGTTAAACAGAGACCGTAAACTAATAAAGATTCTCAGTGCCGTCAAAATAAAAGTCCTGTTTCTGACATATTGGCCAAACAGAAACACCAATGGCGATATTTAAAAAAATAAAATAAATAAAAAATATCGGCCGACATATCGGTCGATCACTAGTTGTTGTTTTTTTTTTTTACTATACTATAGTTTATTTTACTTTAGCTTTTATATTTTCAGTTATTTTAATTTTAGTATAATGTTTGCTAATTTTGTTATGTGCTTTTGTCATTTTTATTAGTTTTTGTTCTTTTTAAATATTAGTGACTGACAGTATCTGATAAAACTAACACAAAGTATAATTTAGTATTGAGTAATGAGCATGTTAAAATGTATTAGGGCTCGTTCACACAGAACGTGTTTTCGCTGAAAAAGCAAGACTTGAGCGCAACGGTCATAAGCGTCCATCTAGCAAGCGTTTACACAGAGAAACAAGTTAAGCTAAATGAAAATGACTAGTTTAACAAGACTTTTTTATGGTTTCACTTTCAGTGAACTATATTAACCCTGTGTGATTTGGGACGCACCCACGTCCAGAGGGTTGGTCATGAATACGGCACTGGGGCCCACGCCAAAGATGAGCTGGTGGTGCCAGGCGTCGGGAATCTCTTCTCCTTCAGGAACGGCCTTCTGCATGTTCATGGTGGCAACAGGAACGGCTCCACGCAGTATCCAGCGCGCCAACCACGGCACCAGCTTCACCCTCCGCCGCGGATAGAAGCCAAAGAAGCGGCCCATGACGCGGCCCCCGCTGGCCTGCTCCGCCCCGTCCATCAGCTGCAGATGTGTCGCACCTGGAGGAGGTCAAGTGTGCTGGATTAGAGAATAAAACACAGTATCTAGACTAGGGCTGGGCGGTATGACGCTAATTAGAGTGATAAAGAAACATGCATGAAGGCATCAAAATAACTTCCCCTCCCTCCCTTATTGTGAAATAAAATGTCTGTACCAGCATTGCTGCGCGAGTGCAGATAATCGGGCAGCGGCGCCTCGTTCCTCCTCAGACAGGTCCGCACGCAGTGGTTGACCGTCTCTGGTGTGACCGTGATGCCCAGCGCCTGCAGGACGTCCACCACCGCGGTGGCTCCGCACGCAGAGACCCCGATCTGCAGCGTCTGCCGCTGAACGGCCTCCTGGATGCTCCACAGCATGGCCGTCTGGATCTCGGCCTCCTCAGAGCCGTCAGGAGCAGGATTCAGACCGGATTCAGACCGGATCACCTCCATCTCTGCTGGATGCTGTGTTGAATGACGTGCTGGAAAACACATGCAAAACATCTGTTTATAAACATCTGTTTATCACCATCCTAAAATTTAAAAGGCAGCTATACATTTTCATGTATAAAAAATGAATACTGTGAAAATATTATAAATGTGTAAAATATATAGATTCTATTACATTACATCATTGTATTTTCTTCTACTCACTGTAATAATGTACTTTTAGATGTATTTTGTTCATTTATTTATTTTTATCAAATTATTTTAATCAAATGTATTAATTTATTAATTATTTAAATCAAATTTTACTTATTTATTTTAATCAATTTTTTATTTTAATAAATTTATTTAGGTAGTTTAATCTTATCTTTTATTTATTTATTTAGTTATCAAATCTATCTATTTTATATATTTAAATAAAATGTTATTTATTTTATTTAAATGTATTCATTTATTATTTATTTAAATCAAATTCATTTTATTTTTTAATACATTTTTTTATTTTAATACATTTTTTTATTGATTTAGTTTAATCCTATTTTATTTATTTATTTTTACCTTTTTACACTGATTTTCTGTTTTATTTATTTAAATAGTTATCAAATTGATCTATTATACATTTAAATCAAATGTTAGTTATTTTACTTATTTTATTTATTTAAATTTTTCATTTTAATCAAATGTATTAATTTATTATTTATTTATATTAAATGCTATTTATTTCCAATCATTTTAATTTTTTTGTAAATACAATTGTATGCATTTTAATCAATTTGTTTTAATCTAATGTATTAATTTCTATTATTTATTTCAATTATTTTTATTTTCATCAAATGTATTTTATTTTATAAAAATATTTCTTTTATTATTCTATTTTAGTTTTTATTATCGAACATTCTAGTATTTGAACAAAATGAAAGATTAAAAAAAAAACTTTACTTTATTTTTACAGTTTTTGGTGATAAACATGCCAAACATGCAAAACTGTTGTTTCACAATAACGTCAACAGCCTTTTCAGACTACATTAAAGCACAAATATTTCCACATATAATCTCTACATGTGTTCAGAATAGCATTGTGCTCTATTTAGAAGTTGTAATTCAGCAGAATGAGTATAATATGCATGAAATATGCACATAATTTTCAAAATGTACAGTAAACAACAAAGCACTCTCCACTGAATGCTGTATCCCACAATGCAATGCAGTCAAACTCCAGCTCAACCATAATCTATTTCTTGACTCATTAGAAATATTTACATAGAATTGGATTAAAACTGCAGAATGGCTGTGTTTATGTTTAAGATGATAAAATCACTGACAGCGACATTTTAGCGTTCTGATGAACATGAAAGATGTCAACACGTTACTGCACGCGCGTCACAGCATCGTTCATTATAACGGAGCCTTTTAGTTTTCACACAATCACGACGCTCGCTGCAGATTTCAAGGGAAATCATTAAGATATATTGAGTATCTATGCCAACACAACTAGGATAAAAACGTTAAAACGAAGCACCTAGATCAATTCAGACCACTTCACCTGGAAGACCTCGACCGACCGACTCTTGACGAGCTCTGGTTTGTTTTTATTCCTTGATTAGCCCTCGTGACTCAGTCAGTGTGTTGTGATTGGATGCCGGGACTCAGTCATTGTACTGTGATTGGTCTAATTTGCGCATGACTCTGATTGTGGTACAAATCTGAACGTTAATGTTTTTATTTTTTGCTACTGGTTTTGATAACAAAGATAAAAACAATAACAAAGATAAAACAGGATAAAAAACAAAGATAAAAAAGGATAAAAAAAGTCAAAATATGACAAAAATGTATAATAAAATTGAGATAAGGTCATAATTATGACATAAAAAGTCGACATTATGACAAAAAGTGATAAAAAAACCCCTCTACTGCACACATGGCACAAGAAAAAAAATGATGATGAAAAGTCAAAAATATGACATAAAAATTCACTTTATGACATAAAAACAATTATTATAACATGCTAATTCACAATTATGACATAAAAACAAATATGACATAAAAAGTGATAATTATGGAATAAAAAGTCAAAATATGACAAAAATGTATAATAAAAATTTGAGATGATAAAAAACATAAATATGACAAAAAGTGATAAGTCGACATTATGACATAAAAACATAAATAGCCTATGACATAAAAAGTCGACATTGTGAGATAAAAAACATAAATATGACATAAAAATAATAATTATGAGATGAAAAGTCAAAATTATGACATAAAAATTCATAAATATGACCCCAAAAAAGCCGAAATCATGAGACAAATTCGTATACTAAGTCATAATTCTAACATAAATCGACATTTTGACATATAAAAAGTCAATTTCGACTTTTCATCTCATAATTTCGATTTTTTAATCTCATAGTATGCCATAATTTCTACTTTCTATGTCATAATTATGATTTACAATAACATTGCTTTTTGGCGGAAATAGGCTTCCGTAGATTTGCTATGGGAATATTTAATGTATGCCTAATTTAATTAAAATTCACATTTCAATATCATTTTTATTGACGCAACTAAAAATACTAAGGCCTACGTATAGCCTAAAAGTTGTTACAGATGACATTTATGTTATTTACATTTATTTACCATTATTTCATTATGCCTACACGATTTGTACATATAACTGACCGGAATGGCAGTGCTGTCTGTCGTCCATTGGGCGGAATCAGCTCAGAGTTACAGCAGCAGTGAAAGTGTGTTAGTGGAATTACTTTCGCTTTCGAGCGCGTTGTTTGCTCGAGTAAAAGCGTGAATGTGTCATTCAGTGAAAGTGTGCTGGTGTACAAACATCCATAATGCAAACACCAGCTCAAGTGGGTATCTAAACATTTAGAGTTATTGGGAAGACGTGATCCTCTTGAAATGAGAAGTGACTAAATGAAGAGCTCCGGGATGAATTTTGCCTCCGGAAAACGATCTGTTCACTTCAGGGGATTTTCAGCTGCGTTTATGCTGTTATCTATATGCGCGCGCGGTGGTGAGTAGCCTATCACAATCAATACTGGAATGTTTCGGAAGGGCATTATCATCATTATTTTTACGTAGAAAAAAAAAAAACTAATTTCTCTCTCTATTCTATTTTATTATATTATCGTATTATATATTCGGGTTGTTAATAAAAAGTATTCATAATAATAATATTAATAATAATAATAATAATAATAATAACAACAAAAAGAAAGATAGGTTTTTATACTGCTTTTTTACAAATGAAGACATGCCAAAATATGTTCTCGTTTGCTAACATTCCACATGTAAGTTATGAAAACGTTCTCTCAATGTTATCTGAATGTTATAATCTTTTAATGTTTTTAAAGCTTTTTTTTCTTGGTTATTCAGTGGTTAAGGGAACATTCCATTTTATCATTCTATCAGACATTATGGGAACGTTACTTTTAATGTTCTTTAAACGTTCTGAAACAAGTAGTAACATTTAAAAAATGTTAAAGAAAAAAAGTGTTCCATGAACGTTGAACGTTGTTTTTGTGCTGATGTTTTGAGAACATTATTAAACACCAGATAACATTGAACAAAGGTTCTATTAAAGTTCAGCCTAAAGTATACTTCACTTTTTATAATAAATAATCATTCATAAAGTTTGAAAAGGTTGAAGTGAATTACAAGGGTGTTTGCAGTGGGCTGTTTTCATTAATCTTGCATCATAAAAGCATTCTGAGGTGCAAATACATTCTCAGACTCAGCCGAACGCACGAGCGCTCTTCTTCATGAGCATTTGAGCATGCGGTTAAAAAACAGCCTAGAGTGCCATCTGCTGTTAAAAACTAAGCTCAGAATCAATTTGTGATGCATTTTCGAAAATATCAGAAATGATCCACGAATCACGATGCATCAATAGTATTGCATCGATTAATATTTAGCCCCTGGAATGCAAAATTTACCAGGGGAACCCTGCAAAAAATGCGGATTTTACCCCCCGGAATGTGATTTTTATCAGGGGACCCTGCCTGAAACATGATTGGGCTAGTTTTGGGATAGTTTTGAGTACCAGTTGGATGGGTTTTGTTGTGAAAACTTGGCAACCCTGGCAAGCAACAATGACAATGGAGGCCTACATAGATGAGAGACTGTGTGAAGATTCCCAACTAACATTCCCTGTTAGTTGGGATGTGAATAGTATTCATGGTAAATCTCAAAGTAACTAGTATCTGATCTCATAAATCAGATGTTAATCTTGATGTTCCCTCCACAGATGGTGCTGACCATAACGTTACGGCCATGGCTGGAAAAGCAGCAGCTCTGCCCTGCAAGTGTCCGCCTGATTACCCTCCGTATGTGCTCTGGCAGAAGGCCGTTGGTGCACAGAGGCTCGTGGTAAATTTCTACGAAGACGACAATGAAACGGCACCAGAGTTTCGCAACAGAACCGTGCTGGAGCTGAAGACAGGAAACTGTTCTCTTGTGTTCTACAGCGTGCTTCTGTCAGACCAGGGACTGTACGAGTGCTACTATCAGAAAAGACCTTTAAGACACAACAAAATCTATCTGGAGGTCACAGGTCAGTACGTGTGCACTTGGGTAACAGTCAGGGTTATTATCGTTAACTAAAACAATTTTGTTACATATAATATAAAAAATAAAATCTAAAAAAAAATCAGCTAGTTGCCAAGGAATGAGTTTAACTTGAAACACTAAAATAACGAAAACAAAACTGAAATACATTTTTTAAGAACCATATATTTAAACAAAAAAATAATAATAAACAGCAGAATCACTAAAAGTTTAACTAGAATTAAAATGAAAGCGCAAATGATAAAAATAAAAGCTAATTTTAAAAACTATGAAGGGAAAGTGTATTTTAGATGTTGTTCTTTTCACCATTTTTGTCTTCACTAGTTACATAAAATAAAAATATGTAGCCTTTAAAATGATTTAAGCTGCATTCAAAATTAAAATAAATGGAGCATAACAACTTCCAAACATATTTATTTTGTGTCAGTGACCCATTTTAAGAAATTATCACTTTCAGCTTTCCATATTTTTTCCATAATTTATTTCAAAATCTTTTGTTTTTTAAAACAAGTGAATCCAAACGTTAACATCACAAGCCAAACCTAAATCGATAAATATGTTACAATAATAATATTACATAATAAAACATTTATTTTGTGCTCTCCATGCGCTTGTTTGAGAAATCAAGAGCCGTACTTTCACAGTTGACTTCAACAATGTTCGTTTTATCTCTGTTCATCCGTCTGTTCCTTGGGAACTGAAGATATGGCTTTGCTGTTAACCATCATTTTTTATCTCACCGCTACCAAATCGAGTTTGTTTGCCATCAAACGAATGGTTTCTGTGGAGATGTAACGGCCATGTGACTTTCTGAGCTTTCAGTACAGTGTGCTCAAGACCAGAACACAACACACAAGTTTTTAAATCAACACCTTTGCATTATTCCAACACAAATATGCAATGAACTTCTGATGTTTCTGTAGATAACCAAAGACGAGATTCAGTTCTGAGCATCCAGAAAACTGTGGTGTCGTGTTCGGTTTGCGGGATCCTTGTCATTGTGATTGCAGCGGCTGCATTATTTGTGGGAATTATTCACAAAAAAAAACATCAAAGGAATGGTAAAGTCCATTTTTTTTCTCTAAGACTTAAATGTGTTTATCACAATTGAAATAAATGGCAGTTTACACATACTTAGGCACAGTATGTGCATTTTTTCTTAAAACCATATTTGTTTAAAAACTTTATAATTACATCAAGATAAAATCAAAGTGTTTTCATGACATTTTTCTGGCTTTGCAGGAGCATTCATTGCAACATCGACAAGGAGCATTTAAGAGCTGTCAGTAATACAGATCCAGATCTCTGGTTTTAAATTGCTTATCACGGATGATATCGTTACAAAAATGCAAAACGTGCAGTGTGGGATTAGAAAAAACAACAAAATGCACATGCTCAGACAAGACGGTTCAGTGACCCATTTAATTTGCTGAAAAGTCCCTCACACTCCAGCCTGGAATATGGTCAATCAAAGTAAAACACATTATGCAATATGTAAACATTACAAGTGAGCATCAGAGAAAAGATTCAAAACAAAATAATAATGTACGATACGCTTTAACAGATGCTTTCTGTCCAAACAATTTATACTTTACTCATTGTTTTCTCATTTCCAACTAAACACACTTGCGACATGAGCAGTGTTCTTGTTAATATACAGAGTACACAACCACAACACAGATGTACATTCAACTATGGAAGCTTGTTTCAGCCATGGAATAAAACAATAAAAAGGTAATTGCGACTTTTTATCTCACAATTTTGACTTTTTCTCGTAAATGCGAGTTTATGTCTCACAATTCGGACTTTATGACTTGCAATTACGACTTTTTATCTCACAATTCGGACTTTTTCTCGCAATTGCGTGTTTATATCTCACAATTCAGACTTTTTCTCACAATTCTGACTTTTTCCCACAATTTCATGTTAATATCTCAATTCAGATTTGTTTTTTTGCAATTACGACTTTTTATCTCACAGTTCTGACTTTTTCTCGCAATTTCATGTTAATATCTCAAATCAGATTTTATCTCACAATTCTGACTTTTTCTGGCAATTTTGAGTTTATTTCTCACAATTTGGACTTTATAACTTGCAATTACGACTTATCCTCGCACAATTCTGACTTTTTCTCACAATTGCATGTTTATATCTCACAAATTGGACTTTTTCTCGCAATTGCGAGTTTATTTCTCACAATTCAGACATTTTCTCGCAATTACAACTTTTTTCGCACAATTCTGACTTTCTCGCAATTACGACTTTTTATCGCATAATTCTGACTTTCTCACAATTACGACTTTTTATCGCACAATTCTGAATTTTCTCACAATTATGACTTTTTATCTCACAATTAGGACTTTTTCTCGCAATTGCGTGTTTATATCTCACAATTCAGACTTTTTCTCACAATTACGACTTTTTATCTCACAATTCTGACTTTTTCCCACAATTTCATGTTAAGATCTCAATTCAGATTTGTTTTTTTGCAATTACGACTTTTTATCTCACAGTTCTGACTTTTTCTCGCAATTTCATGTTAATATCTCAAATCAGACTTTATCTCACAATTCTGACTTTTTCTGGCAATTTTGAGTTTATTTCTCACAATTTGGACTTTATAACTTGCAATTACGACTTATCCTCACACAATTCTGACTTTTTCCCACAATTGCATGTTTATATCTCACAAATTGGACTTTTTCTCGCAATTGCGAGTTTATTTCTCACAATTCAGGTATTTTCTCGCAATTACAACTTTTTTCGCACAATTCTGACTTTCTCGCAATTACGACTTTTTATCGCATAATTCTGACTTTCTCACAATTACAACTTTTTATCGCACAATTCTGAATTTTCTCACAATTACAACTTTTTATCTCACAATTCTGACTTTTTCTCGCAATTTCGAGTTTATTTCTCACAATTCAGACTTTATGACTTGTAATTCTGACTTTTTTTTCTCACAATTCTGACTCGCAATTTCAAGTTAATATCGGAATTCAGATTTTTTTTCTTGCAATTATAACTTTTTATCTCACAATTTTGACTTTTTCTGGCAATTTCGAGTTTATATCTCACAATTCTGAATTTTTCCTCGCGATTTAAATTTTTTATCTCGAAATTTGGACTTTTTCTCGCAATTGTGAGTTTATCTCTCACAATTCTGACTTTATAACTTCAGACTTTTTTGGGGGGGTTTCAAAGGGCATTACTAAATGTAGTCATAGTGCAGGAATGCACAAGTCCACCAGTGAACCAGATGTGTGCACTTGTGTGTGTGTGTGTGTGTGAGAGAGAGTGTGTGTGTAAGCTGTAAGCCATCTCACAGTCCTGCATTTACAGGATTTCTAGCAGTTGTATATAATAAAGTTGATGTAATATGGGATGTTCTGGAGATGTCTGTTTACTGTACTGGAAATGAACCCTGTTCTGCTCAACAAACACATTTTGCATCAGTTAAACTTAATTATATCACAAACATGAACAAGTCTTTCTTTTCTGTTTTCCTTTTTTAAAGTCTGAAATATGTCATCTATGCAGAAACTGTTTGATTCCATGTGTTTTGCTGCACTTTTGTATGCCATATACTGTATACCATATCCCAGCTAACAGAAATATGTTCCAAGAATGTTTTGTTAATGTTCCCATTGAGTGATGAAATGTTATTTCTGAATGTTCTGTGAAACTTCAAAACGGCCAGTTTACTTTTTAATCTGTTTTAAAAATGTTTTTTCTTGGTAATCAGAAGGTTAAAGGAATATTCCATTTTATCGTTCATCAAACATTATTGGAACGTTACTTTTGAATGTTCTCTGAACATTCTGAAACAAGTAGTAACATTTAAAAAATGTTAGACTTATGTCCAACGAAGACATTTCAGAAAAAAAGAAAAAAGAAAAAAAAAACTTTCAATGAATGGTCTAAACAATGAGAACATTATTATAGACCAGATAACTCTGAACAAATGTTTTATTAATGTTACAGAAAGAACGTTGAGAGAACCTTGCCAGAATGTTCTGAGAACTGTTAGCTGGGATACGAGTAACAAAAAGTCTAAAAAGATGTGTGAAAATAAAAACTTTATATAATACTGAATAAAATGTGAGTGGTGTACTAGAGCATCTTATGACACATTTTGTACTTGACACCTGAAGTATTAGTGAGTTCATCTGTCATCTGTGAATGTAATGGAGTGTGAAATGTCAGAATGAGTGTCAAAGCTGGAGGCAAAATTCTAATACAAAATGTTCTGACAGGTGACTTAAAAACTGCTAACTTCTAAACTAACTGGTTTTCTTTACGTTTAAATATAATTCAATATGAGTAAATCAAGCTAATGGACATTATGTTTAACTTTAAATGGAAATGTTTCTGGAAGAATTTCTACACCACTACTAGTGTCACCAAACAGGTTTCCCAAACACTTACAAGCTTCCATGTCTTCAGTATACTTGTCCTTCAGTAGGCTAACTATACACTTAATCTGTAAAATCATGTACAACAACAGATAAGGAAAAAACAGTTAATAGGTGACTCATAGGAGTTCACTGTCTATCAATTCCTTCTTTCTGAGTCATTCTCTTACAGTTAATGTTTAAGCACAAAACTATTTCATGTTTTTTTTTTTACACTTTAATATTTGTCGGGGCAGTTTCAATGTGTGTGACTCACTAAACATGTTGAAATACCGTGAAGAGACTCGATGAGAGACTTTAATCCATGAGATTTTTATAAGAAATTAAAAACATTATCATTCCCCTTCACCATTTATATACGTACAAGAACAGCTTTAATATAGAGAGTCTCCATCATTCAGAGCCTCTAAACATTCACAGATGAGTTATGTTGAATCCCTGGAGAGTTAAATGACGCATTATATGGTAGTTCACATGCCGAATCTTAAATAGTACATATTTGGCACAGATATGCAGAAGTGAAACTGACCAAAAGTAAGTTTGTTCTCTCCAAACTGCCATCCAGTTAGTCAACAGACAGACGTGCTTTTTCAGTTTCAGAACATTTGTTTGTTTGATCGGCAAATATCACGACCGAGACTACACACACACAGAAAAAAAGTGGTTTTTCTTGAACAGCGAGACATAATTGGGAACATTGTATTCATATTAGTGGAAACTGTAAGATAAACAGAGGTGGTCAAACATACAGCTACAAAACTCCATCAACAGACAAGCTTGGATGTGTTTTTAGTCAGAAGCTGGATTTTATGTGGGTTGAACCGAAAGAAAGAGTCACATTCTGGCACACTTAGAAATGTTCTCATATTAAGGAATGTTGCACAATCATTGTTTCCTGCCTCAGCATTTCACCTCCTTATAATTTCACCAAAACTCACTGGTGACAAACAGCCTGAAAGAGTCTGAAAAACAAACTCCCATATGTACATAATCAGGGTTCTCATGGAGTAAATAACCAAACAAACATTGCACATATTTTTTATCAAAGTCCTGACTGATTAAATCTGACACTTTGAAAAAAAAATGCTGCAAGTTGGGTTGAAAATAGACAAACACAGCGATTGGGTTGTTTTGACCCAGCAGGTTGGGTCATACATCAAAAATTTAGTTTTAAACTCAACTATTGTTTAAAGATTACTGTATTGCTCGCTTAAAATGAACTCAAAATAGGTTAGGAAAGGAAATTAACATTTATTAATCAATGAACATTTATTAATACGTTTAATAAATAATAATTAAATAATTATTAATAAATGTTCACCTTTTGATTATTATTATTGCCTCTAGTAATTATGTGTCTGATTTTTAATTTCCAACCTATTTTGGGTTCATTTTAATCCGGCCATATAGTAATTTTTAATCAATAGTTGAGTTGAATAAAACTACCCTGCAGGTTGGTCAAACATTTTACCCAACTGCTGGGTCAAAACAACCCAATCGCTGGGTTTGTCCACACAGTAAAAAACGTTGGGTTACACATATTGGGTCACTATGTTGGGTTATTTTCCAAAAATGTTGGGTCATTTTTAACATTGTTGGGTTATTTTTTAGTAATAACCCATCTGTTGGGTTAAAGGGTTAGTTCATCCAAAAACATTCTGTCATTTCTCACCCTCGTCCCACACCCGTAAGACCTTCTTTCATCTTCAGAACACAAATTAAGATATTTTTGATGAAATCCAAGAGGTATATGACTCATCCATAGACAGCAATATAATCAACACTTTCAAGGTCCAGAAAGGTACTAAAGACATCGTTAAAACAGTCACGTGACTGCAGTGGTTCAACCTTAATGTTATGAAGCGACGAGAATACTTTTTGTGCACAAAAACAAAATGAAAATTACGACTTTATTCAACAATCTCTTCTCTTCCCTGTCATTATCCTTATGCAGGTGATGCAGTAAGCACAGTGAAGGCTTCCGTGTTTATGTCCGAATGCTGACTCGGTATTGGCCAAAGCTGATGATGTGATCAGCACGCGCATGCGTGTGATGCTGACACAGGAGCCAGCCAATAATGAGTCGCCGTTTTGACGTAGAACCTGGAAGCGCTGGACGCAAATAATGTATGCGAATGACACAGAAGAGAAGATATTGTTGAATAAAGTTATTTTTTTTGTTTTTGTGCACAAAAAGTATTCTCATCACTTCATAACATTAAGGTTGAACCACTGCAGTCACGTCGATTGTTTTAACGATGTCTTTAGTACCTTTCTGGACCTTGAAAGTGTTGATTATATTGCTGTCTATGGACAAGTCATATACCTCTCGGATTTTATCAAAAATATTGTAATTTGCGTTCTGAAGATGAACGAAGGTCTTACGGGTGTGGAACAACATGAGGGTGAGTAATTAATGACAGAATTTTCATTTTTGGGTGAACTAACCCTTTAAATACAGTTCCCGCAACGACGGTTCAAATTTTAATAGTCCAGTGACTGTCAACAGAAAGAAGCTGCTGCAGTCTTATTATAAAAGGTAAGTCCTATCGTTTTTCATGTATATAACTTTTATAACATTAGATAATGTATACTGAAACATTACATATATTCTAAAACTGAATTTTATATTTTCAAAATGAAGTTTCGAGTAAGAAATTCTCTTTAGTCAGTTTTAACATTCTCCGGAAAGTGAAATCAATTGGAAATGAATCCTAGCTATCCCAGTTAGCGCGCTAGCAATAAAATAATTATAACATTATACTAGCGAAACTGTTTAGAGATGTACCTTATTCTGGTAATAATATTGTCTTGTGAAATGTATTCCAATAAACTAGGTAGCCTAAGCCTAGGTGTCAGCAAATGACATTCAGATGTTTTATGGTCTTCGTGATAATCTTTCATAATCACAGCTAAATTTGAACTTTATATTTGTACTTTTTTCATACAAGTGCGATTATAACTTGTTATACGTCGTACTACAGAGCGCGCCAGATGCGGAAAGAAAGAGCACTTCTCATTTGAGTCATGCTACACAGACCTTTAATGTATTTAACCTAACTTGGGTTGTTTTTAACCCAACATTTTTAGAGTTTATAGGCCTATTAGGGGCTGGAGCCGACACCGGAGCGGGCTCAGGGGCTGGAGTGACACTGGAGTGGGCTCAGGGGCTGGAGCCAACACTGGAGCAGGCTCAGGGGCTGGAGCTGACACTGGAGCAGACTCGGGCTGGAGCCATCTCTGGGCTCTCGATGAGGAAGGGAGTCATCTCTGGACGAGGAAGGAGGTCATTTCTGGATCCCGGACGAGGAAGGAAGTTAGAGTTATAGGCGTGGTGGCGGCCGTTTTGGCTGAGGGCCCAGATGTGGTGGGCATTTTGGCTGAGGGCTCAGATTCGGCAGCCATGACGGGACAAGACTCTGGAACGGCGGCCATGACGGGATGAGACTCGGGGATGGCGGCCATGACAGGACGAGACTCTGGACCAGTGACCATGACGGAAAGAGACATGGGAATGGCGGCCGTGACGGTAAGAGATTCTGGAACGGCGGCCATGACGGTAAGAGATTCTGGAACGACGGCCATCTCAGGACGAGACACTGGAATGGCAGCCATCTCGGATGGGGGACGGGTTCAAGGGCTGGAGCCGCGGTCAATGACTTGCACAAATTTGCAACAGAAATACTTTTATTTCAACACAATCAAAGTGACACACAATTAAATTATACTTCACAAGAGTAATTTAGAATTTCAACTTGATATCAAACTGAATGACAAAATGCACACATACACACAAAACAGCAACAACAACAAAATACCTTGAACACACTGTCATGGCTATCAATCATCAAAGAGCATTAAGGTTTTCGGATGTTTTTGTTTTCTTCTTCCCTGTAATTTCAGTAAGTTTGGCATTGATGGCTGCACCAATGCTGGAGGGCACCACATGAGGACACTTTTTGCAACGTTGCTCCTGTGAGACAAATAAATAAAAGGCAAAACATCGGCAGGGAGGGCTCTGTAATTACTTTGTGTCAAACCCAGTCCGCCTTCCAAGTCAGAGCTGACTGGCGACGTTGACAAACACTGAGACTTCAAGGGCCATCTTCACTTCATTTAACAGATTTGGTAGCTCTAGCAACAAAAATATAACAAAATAAGATATGATAAGGCAATCTCTTATACCTATTTACCAACTTGACTACCAATTATGTACTTATGTGTACATAATGGTCATCTAAGCTGATGAATTTAATGTCAATGATGCGTTTTACAAAGCCATCATGTCAGACCAAATGTTACAGAGGTTGGATAACTTTCTTGTCATATACTTGCAATTAATTAATAATGCAATTAATTACCAATAATTATTCAATTCTTTGTCTCAACTTTACATAGCAAGTTAATAATGAAACAGTATAGCAGTTCAACAATAATTTTAAAAGTTTGAAGTGCAAAAACAGTAAAAAAAGTAAACCATCAAACAGTTTGATAGCTGGTTGCTGATTCACCACAACAGTAAAATAACTAATACATGCCTCTAATGAGCATTTTTCTTACTTTTTTGTTGTCATTTCTCAATTTTTCATTTTCCTCCATTTATTTCAGCTTCTTCTGAGTCTCTGTCAAGGTTGTGGCTTGATATTCATCAACAGTCATTCGGGAACATTTCTCTGTGGTTTGGGAATCACTGTCCTTTTCCTTTGGGTCTGTCAAGGGACAAGAAACATAAGATGGAAATGATACATATTCATCTTCTTAGATATCTGTCTTCTTACCTCTAAAAAATGTAAACAGATTAACATATTATGACTGTACCTGAAGGGGAGGGAGGTAGATCTCAAAGGAGATCTGGTAATACTTTATTTTAAGGGTCCACAAATATGTATGTGTTATGCACAAACACACTAGTAATTAATGATTAACTAATGATTAACTTAACATATAGGCTAGTAAGGGCATATTAGCCATTATTTAAAATTTATTAAACATTTGAAAGATCCACATTCATGCGATAAATAAGCAAAAATAAGCTAGTAATTAATAATTAACAGAATGTACAGTAAACGCCTTTTAGCCATTATTTACAACTTAGTAAACTATATTATTTGTGTAGTAATGTACTTCACCACTGCAAACCCTAATGCTCAAAATACTTAATTGGTTTGAGTAGGACAAACTTAAATTGAACAAATTAGTTCAGTTAAATTAACTGTTATGAGTATTTAGAACTTTCTTTTTCTTTCGAGTTCACAGCACTGACATATTTCAAATAAACTGAACTGTTTCAATGTTTTGAGTTGTATGAACTAATTTCTTTTAATTTAGACGAACTTAAGTTTAACTGAAACTGGACTGGGATTTCTATTTCCCCGCATGCTTTGCCCATGGCACTCAAAAGGGAGAGTAAATGCTAAAATTAAGTGTTATATAATGTTTTTGTGCAAGATTATTGGTAAGGGAGATTTGGTATCGATTAATGTTTTGTTATGCTAATTTAGAAGAGTTTCTGTTAATGTGGGTTTTTGGAGAGTTACCATCATGGTGACAAATGGCGCATGCTGCTTGGTTTGAGAACAGGTAAGTTATATATTTTAAGTTGCTGTACTCATTCAGTAAGTGCTATACCATGCTATTGTTAACATGTTAGCAAAATTTGCAAAACTTCCGTTAAGGGAGCATAGTGAGCATCGATGCTACCTGGTTTTCAAGGTGCATTGTGGGACTTTTTAGGGAGCGAACGGAAGGATGCTCTGGAAGGATTCTGCGATTGAGACAGCCCTTAAAATGGCCGACTCCCTGATCAGTGCCCTGTCTACACTGCAAAAAATGCTTTTCTTACCCAGATTTTTTTGTCTTGTTTCCAGTCCAAATATCTAAAAATTCTTAAATCAAGAAGCATTTTCTAGACGAGTAAAAATTATTGTGTTGTTTTCAGAAAAAACTAGTTAAAATTAAAGGGTTAGTTCACCCAAAAATGAAAATAATGTCATTTATTACTCACCCTCATGCCATTCCACACCCGTAAGACCTTCGTTAATCTTCGGAACACAAATTGAGATATTTTTGTTGAAATCCGATGGCTCTGTGAGGCCTACATACGGAGCAATGACATTTCCTCTCTCAAGATCCATAAAGGTACTAAAAACATACACCTCTGATTCGACACGCTGATTCATAACGCTCTGAAGCTGCCTGAAGCAGTGTTTTGAAATCGGCCATCACTATATAAGTCGTTATTTTGATTTTTTGGCGCACCAAAAATATTCTTGTTGCTTTATAATATTAATATTGAACCACTGTACTCACATGAACTGATTTAAATATGTTTTTAGTACCTTTATGGATCTTGAGAGAGGAAATGTCATTGCTCCCTATGTAGGCCTCACTGAGCCATCGGATTTCAACAAAAATATCTCAATTTGCGTTACGAAGATGAACGAAGGTCTTACGGGTGTGGAACGGCATGAGGGTGAGTAATAAATGACAGAATTTTCATTTTTGGGTGAACTAACCCTTTAAGTGAGTTTTTGCTTAAAACGAGCAAAATAATCTGGCAATGGGGTAAGCAAAGTATTCTTATTTCAAACCAAAAACAAGATTAATTTGCTCGTTTTAAGCAAAAACTCACTTAATTTTAACTTATTGTCTTCTTGTTTTCAGAAAAAAATAATTTTTACTTGTCTAGAAAATGCTTCTTGATTTAAGAATTTTTAGATATTTGGACTGGAAACAAGACGAAAAAATCTAAGTAAGAAAAGCATTTTTTGCATGGTACTGAACTAGGGTGCTGATTGAGACGCACACATAGTCCTCGATCGAGCAGCCATCTTGGAAAAGGGTGAGCAGCAGGTCAGCGGGTTTGATAGGGGTGTGGAGAGTGCCCATCTAGTTGTGTTCTGGTCTTCTGTCAAACACAGAAGAGGACAGACGAGGTAAGATAATGCAAACCAGTCTTTATTTCTTTATTGCAGATAAGAGGGAAGCAGAGTGGGAATGCAACACAGGTGAGGATGAGACTTTGATGAATGTAGACTGAATTCTGGGAAATGTAGTGATTGTGCTGGTGACCATGACAAACATCCTATAATTGTATTATGAATTTACAGTAGTCACAATGACTTATATAAATATTCAGTGATATAAATGAGTTTTTCTTTTCAGAATTAATATATATATATTTATATATATAATTGTTATATTGTCATAAAAGAAACAAATGTATTTTTGGATGTATTTGAAATTTAATATTCAATATTTAAATTAAGATTGAATATTTTTTATCTAATATTTTAAGAAATGCCTGATGAGATGATGAAAATGTTCTGAATAACAGGAATGAGGCATTAAACACATTCATTGGCCGCTGGGTGTCAGTGTTGCGCCATCACATTCTGTCCATTTAGTTTTTCCACAATTGCTTCATTTCTTGAAATCTTCACCCATTTTCTCACAACATTAAACACAAAACCAAATCTTCAAACTACACCCACAAAACCCCTGACTCTTCTGGCAAAAATCAAACAATCGACTCAAAACCATTTCACCTGTTCTCAAAATCAAACAAAGCTCTCAGATCACACTCACACCAGTCAATATATAAACACTACAGATCATTCATTAGAAACTACATCAAAAAATGGAGAACACTGAATTCAGAGCATGTTACAGAAAAATATATACTGTATACAATAAACAAAATCTGCAATTATGTAAAAAAGTATAGTAGGTGAATATATTGTATAGTATTTCTAGTTGTGCAGCTGTAAAATCAAAGTCCTTTAACAGCTGTTTTTGGGCTGTTCGTTTGAGTTAAAGTGGACGTTCACAGGTGGGTTTGGGTTGGTGTTTGTCTGGTGAGTCTATTTACAGTCTCACGATCCTCGTCTCGCTGCAGGCAGGCAGACAGGTGGCCATTAGCTCATGATGGAGCCGATGAAGGCTGTCTGCACAGATGACTGCCTCCTAGTTTGGGCTTCAAATGTCATTTTCTACGCTACATTTCTCAGCCTACGCAGACCTGGGCTTCTGTACCAATTTAGACGTCAACCCTTGACATTTCGCATGGTTTTCCGCAGTCACTCACCCACCCCAGGCCATGCAGAGCCGGATCTTTCTCGTGGTTTCTGTCCGTAGGAAGACAGGTGAACCGGGTTGATCCACATCAGGTGCTGAGGGTGAAGGTCATGTCCTGGTCTGGTTATCCGTGTAATTGCAGTCATGTAGACTCAATGCATCAGTAAAGGATCCAATGGAGTGTTTCAAATACAAGTGTCTTTACTGTTCATGAATCACAGCTAATTCTCAGTGAATATAATCATACACCACCAGAGAAATCTGTCACTTCATGAACAGCATTATGTGAAGGAATCTTTATCTTAAATAATTACACAGAGATAATATTATTTACTCACTTTTTGCACAATTGCACATTACAGGAATAAATTGCATTTTAAAATATATTAAACAGAAACCACTTCATTTAAATTGTAATAATATTTCACAGTATTACCGTTTTTACTGTATTTTTGATCAAATAAATGTAGCCTTGGTGGTGAGATTAAGGGGCTGTTTACACGACACCAATTTTCAACTAAAAACGGAAAACTTTTAATGCGCTTTGGCGGTTCATTCACACGACATCGACGTTTTGGGGTCCTGAAAATGGGTTTCAAATTGCAAGTTTTTGAAAACGATCCCATTATCATCCCTGTGTAAACAACAAATGCAGATCTGTGAAAACGGCTATGTCATGCACATGCGTATTACATGTTTAGTCTATACACTTTTGGCGCAAGTGCTCTGTAAAAGTATAGTCTTTCTTTACAACCAAGCGGCAACATTCCGTTCTCCCTTGAATCCAAACGGAAGTGACTTAAACTGCAATTCATCGACTGGCCGCTAGAGACAGGCTACAAAAGGGAGTCAATCCCAATCCCATGTTAAAATGCCCAACTTTACAGCAGAAAAAAAAATGTTTTAAGCCTGGTACAAAAAGTGGTTTTGGTCTATATAGCTAATTTTGCCCTTCATGACAACTGTGAGGGGGGTGAATTTTTTTTATAACTTTAAGTTCTGCATAATTAAGGGCGTGGTCACTTGAGTGACAGGTGGACGCTGGCTTATTTGTTTGTGAGCGTCTAATATATATGATCGTATATAGATACATAAACATAAACGCTGCTCAGATTGCATAATTTCTTGAAGAACGATGATGGAGAGCAGATCGTTCAGAAGAAATGTGATGCAAACAATGGACAATATATCAACATTTCATGGATTTAACACTTTTGTGGACAAAAAGTGCTGTTGAATGTTTTTCAATGGATGCTTATGGACATTTTACCCAAGTGCATCTCGTGATTGCTATTTCATAACAACGTATGAAGTCGCGTTTTGATTTTGCGTGTTGTCATTTGCACACCCGACACAAATTACAATATTACTGTTGCTGGAGCATCTATATCATAAAACAGACACCATAGATTGACTGTAAACCCTTAGAACTTTCAAATGATGTATAATTTGTTATCTTTATTAATATTTTAGATAGTGTCTAAGATAGATTGCTCCTTAGCCTAAGCTAACTTGGTCACGTTGAGCTAGGCGGGCGTGGTTTCAGCAACCAGACAGCTCAGCTCCACCCACGTCCCGCCTCTTTGCCCATTGTTGGTTATCTAGAAGTGACGCGCTGCCAAGATGGCGACAGCCGGCTCCACCCACTTTGGGCTTCAGAAATGCTCTTCAGAAACCTATGGGTGGCATCACGGACACTACGTCCACAGTCTATGTTTACAACATGACATCCCCAACTACTGACCTGGCATGCATAATAAAGCATTTTTAGTCGTTTTTGTGGATCCGTGTGAATGGGGATCATTTGGACAGTGTTGTCATCTTTTTTTTTTAACATTGTTGTCGTGCAAACTTAGAGACTACTTTCAAAAACATTAAAATACCTTAATGTTTCCAAACTTTTGACTGGTACTACATCTGAGAAGTATTACAACTGAGAAACATTAAAAGTCTCAAATTGCTCATTTAATCTCATTGATGTCTAAGAGAAACAATGATTTTTCTCATCTACGTGACTGCTTTTCTGATTTGAGTAGTTTGCAATAATAAAAACCAAGTATGTTACATCAGTTATTCTCATCACTATATCAACTTTAAGTACAGTAAAGTGTGTAATAATACTGAAAACCATCAAACAACACCCACAAACTAATGGAAATGGTCCAGTCTCTCCACCTCTAACATCATACTGACCTCAATCCAGAAGTATGCTTATTCTTACAGTAGATGGTGTAGGATGTGTGTCATTAACTTAAACATGAACCTGCTGCAAGATAAACTAATCTAACATCAGCATGAAAGCATTGCTTGTATTTTCTCCCACTTTGTGTTCCAGTGTAATGGTGGTCCACTGCACAGTTTGGAAACATGTGAAGATCATTTGCATGGAAATGAGTTGTAGATCAGGAGATGAATGCTTGCCGATCAGTTTGAACACGCACATGCACAAGTCCAAACGCTCCAGAATAATAAACACTTCAGCGTAAGAAGCTCTGGAGGGTGTTTGTATGGGAAAACGGATCTCAAATGCTTGTCATGTGGAATAAACTGCTGGGAGAATCTCAATTATAAGGACAGTTGCACTTTTTCCTTATTACTGTGAGTTTTTTTCCTTGCCTCAGTCTCCATGGGGTGTTGTATTGTGAAGAGTACTTTACCGATAAAACTGACTTGACTTGAAAGAAACAAAAACAGACCCAAATGAGTCAATAGTTGTCATCCAGTAGATATAAAGTGTAAATTAATTCTCCTAATTTCTGCTGGTATGTTGCCAATGTTTTTCCCATTAACATTAACAAAATAAACGTTTACATGCACTTAACATAAAATACAAATATTTTATTATATGTTTTATCAGTGACTGATAATTTATTTTTGGAGGTGCATGACAATTCCGACTTATCTGTTAGACATTAAGCAAAATGGAGACACCATAAAATCTAAAATCTTTGTATTTCAATGCTCCAGAATCTCCCACATAAAAGCGCCCAACAAAACACACTGACCCCAGAGGAAGAAATTCCTTACATGTAGCGGGATGATGAACAGCTGTGAGGGTGGAACGCTTTCTCTGGAGGGGATAGAGATGCCAGAGTAATGGAAGACCACGGCCAGAACTTCTCCCTCAGGCTAATGGGCCAGAAAGCCAAAGTCTCATTTTTAACAGACCTTTTGTCGCTTCCCCTCAGGCTCTTTGAGGAAACAAATAATGACTTCGCTCACCCTAATGATCCACATCAACAGACCTTTACGTGTAATGTTGTTGATCTGCGCGTGACGGATTTCGCGAGCTTGACAATGCTGGAAGGCATGCACGAACAAATAATGAGCATCTTTCACATTAAAGATGATTCATGGCTTATTCACATTTACATTTATGGGAAAGCTACACCGCGAGGAGCTTGATGCGAAGTTTAGTTTCAATAAATCTGCAAGCAGAACACAAACCCGTGATCCTCCGCCATTTGGATGGTGTGCGGTCATCTCCGTGACCCTTATTCAACATACATTTCTGTGCAGAACTTCAAAAAGGTAAAGGGGAGAAGTATCGTGGTGCCTGGGGCAGATAGCAGCCCAACATCCTGCATAAATTCCCTTTGATGTGTAACTTTGATCAGAACTAGATACTAATGCTGCAGCCATCCAGCTCTCCATTAGCCGAGACACCAGCACGCCGATTATGTAATAAATATAACGAACTGCCACTGAGACGAACGGGAACGATAACGGACAGATTCCTGCTGCTATTACTGACCTACTTGGGTTTGAGTTCAAGTTCACTTGAAGCTCCTTTCGAAGTTGGACATTCCTATTACAAATGGTGGCCGAGAGATCTCAACGCACTGTAACTGAAGAAAAAACATGCAAATAGAAAAAAGACCAGCAAATTAAGAAAACATCTTCATCAGTTTGACAACACGTGCTGCAAATACTCACAACGCAACCAAATACAGAAACATACTGCAAATACTCACAGCGCAAAGTACTCACAACGCAACCAAATACAGAAATGCACTGCAAATACTCACAACGCAACCAAATACAGAAATGCACTGCAAATACTCACAGCGCAACTAAATACAGAAACAACTTGCAAATACACACAACGCAACCAAATACAGAAACATACTGCAAATACTCACAGCGCAAAGTACTCACAACGCAACTAAATACAGAAATGCACTGCAAATACTCACAAGGCAACCAAATACAGAAACAACTTGCAAATACACACAACGCAACCAAATACAGAAACAACTTGCAAATACACACAAAGCAACCAAATACAGAAACATACTGCAAATACTCACAGCGCAAAGTACTCACAACGCAACTAAATACAGAAATGCACTGCAAATACTCACAGCGCAACTAAATACAGAAACAACTTGCAAATACACACAACGCAACCAAATACAGAAACAACTTGCAAATACACACAAAGCAACCAAATACAGAAACATACTGCAAATACTCACAGCGCAAAGTACTCACAACGCAACTAAATACAGAAATGCACTGCAAATACTCACAGCGCAACTAAATACAAAAACACACTGCAAATACTCACAACGCAACCAAATACAGAAACAACTTGCAAATACACACAAAGCAACCAAATACAGAAACATACTGCAAATACTCACAGCGCAAAGTACTCACAACGCAACCAAATACAGAAACACACTGCAAATACTCACAACGCAACCAAATACAGAAACACACTGCAAATACTCACAACGCAACCAAATACAGAAACACACTGCAAATACTCACAGCGCAAAGTACTCACAACGCAACTAAATACAGAAATGCACTGCAAATACTCACAGCGCAACTAAATACAAAAACACACTGCAAATACTCACAACGCAACCAAATACAGAAACAACTTGCAAATACACACAAAGCAACCAAATACAGAAACATACTGCAAATACTCACAGCGCAAAGTACTCACAACGCAACCAAATACAGAAATGCACTGCAAATACTCACAACGCAACCAAATACAGAAACACACTGCAAATACTCACAACGCAACCAAATACAGAAACACACTGCAAATACTCACAACGCAACCAAATACAGAAACACACTGCAAATACTCACAGCGCAAAGTACTCACAACGCAACTAAATACAGAAATGCACTGCAAATACTCACAGCGCAACTAAATACAAAAACACACTGCAAATACTCACAACGCAACCAAATACAGAAACATACTGCAAATACTCACAGCGCAAAGTACTCACAACGCAACTAAATACAGAAATGCACTGCAAATACTCACAGCGCAACTAAATACAAAAACACACTGCAAATACTCACAACGCAACCAAATACAGAAACAACTTGCAAATACACACAAAGCAACCAAATACAGAAACATACTGCAAATACTCACAGCGCAAAGTACTCACAATGCAACCAAATACAGAAACACACTGCAAATACTCACAACGCAACCAAATACAGAAACACACTGCAAATACTCACAGCGCAAAGTACTCACAACGCAACTAAATACAGAAATGCACTGCAAATACTCACAGCGCAACTAAATACAAAAACACACTGCAAATACTCACAACGCAACCAAATACAGAAACAACTTGCAAATACACACAAAGCAACCAAATACAGAAACATACTGCAAATACTCACAGCGCAAAGTACTCACAACGCAACCAAATACAGAAACACACTGCAAATACTCACAACGCAACCAAATACAGAAACACACTGCAAATACTCACAACGCAACCAAATACAGAAACACACTGCAAATACTCACAACGCAACCAAATACAGAAACACACTGCAAATACTCACAGCGCAAAGTACTCACAACGCAACTAAATACAGAAATGCACTGCAAATACTCACAGCGCAACTAAATACAAAAACACACTGCAAATACTCACAACGCAACCAAATACAGAAACATACTGCAAATACTCACAGCGCAAAGTACTCACAACGCAACTAAATACAGAAATGCACTGCAAATACTCACAGTGCAACTAAATACAAAAACACACTGCAAATACTCACAACACAACCAAATACAGAAATGACCTGCAAATACTCACAAAGCAACCAAATACAGAAACATACTGCAAATACTCACAGCGCAAAAAACTCACAACACAACCAAATACAGAAATGTGCTGCAAATACTGACAACGCAACCAAATACAGAAACATTCTGCAAATATTCACAACGCAACCAAATACAGAAACACGCTGTGAATACTCGCAATGCAACCAAATATGGAAATGCATTAAGGGGACCCCAACAAGTGACAAACCTGGCTGGGACTGCTTATTGTTCAATGTCTACTCCTCAGTGGTGTTGTCAATGACCTGAAAAAGTTTTTTGTTTATTTTAACATCCTGATCATATGTGCGTTGTGAGTATTTGCAGCGCGTTTCTGTATTTGGTTGTGTTGTGAGTATTTGCAGCACTTGTTGTCAAACTGATGATGTTTTCATAATTTGCTGGTGTTTTTTCTATTTGCATATATTTCCTTCATCTGCAGCACGTTGAGCTCTCTCAGCCACCATAATTATGATATTTTTAAGTCTGAAATATAATATGGAAGTAGCCTAAACAAAACAAAATAATGAACGACTTGACAAAATCATTTGAATTGCACTGAAAATGAACAATGAAAACCATATATATTGCTTCTTTATATATGGTAGGCTATTAAAAAAATATTTAAAGCAGCCTGTGAGTGGCATTTTTGTTGTCTACAATAGTGCCTTAATATTATTAAAATGCCCCAGCTAACAAAACTTTGTTCTGTTTTTCACTAATGTTCCCATAAAGTTATTAAAACATTATTTCTGAACGTTCAAAATGTGCAGTTTTTTAAAATGGTTTTAAAACATTTTTTCTTGGTTATGTGAATGTTAGAAAAAACATTAAGGAAACGTTCAATCTTATTCTGTAAACACAATGTTCTCTGAACAAGTGCTAAGTAATAACGTTTAAAAATGTTAAACGAATGTCTAGCTAAAACGTTTCAGGAAAAAAATTGACAACTTTGAATGAACCCGCTATTAATGTTACTGGAAAAACGTTTGTTCATAACTTTGAGAGAACCTTTAGCTAACATTCTAAGAATGTTCCCTGTTGGCTAAGCAGCATGTAAAATGTAAATAACTTTACAAAATCTGTAATTACTGTACCATTCACAAAAGACTTAATTTTATTTTTATTTTTTAATTAGATTTTTTCTAAATGGAGTAACAAGCTTAGAGAAGACAATTAGTTAAAATCCTGTGAGGTTGTCTTCCCAATTAATGCCTAAATTATGTAATGAAGTATAATGTAAAGCAATATAATAAAACATAGAATAGAATAATACATAAAAATGAATAAAAGTTTCCTGCTTGTACAGTATACACAACTTTGCTTGGTCATTCATGTGCTCAGAACTCATAAATATACAATATTTCAGCCTCCATTAGAAGTTGCCATCAGTATCCATTAAATCAGAAGCTCCTCCCAGACACTGACAGTGCAGCATCATGACACCTGCGTACACAGACCTTCACAGTCAGTCAGGAACATGTCGAGTAATTTCGCTCGACTTATTCCAGCTTACGAGACTTCCATCTATTCCCTTTTAATGAAAGCACCCAAATATTATTGCCTTGGTGTCTGTGATTATCCTTGTCAAGCTCAGAGTTGGTTGTGATAGATACCTAATGATCAGTGAGTGTAATCTTCCGTTATCTCAGGAACAGTTCACTTCATGTCACCGCGCACATTACTGCCAGTTTCCAACACAAATCTTTCAGGATTCTTGGCCAATGAGGCATCTGGAGTATTACAAACGCAAGACATACAGTCGACATCTTTGTCAGTCAAAAAAAAGAGTCATGCAAAGCTCCACAGGTGATGGAAAATCCAATCAGCCTCTCGACAGCGATAAGGAGATGTTGGTGAAATGAATAAGGTCAAAATGCAGTTCCTGTGGGAGATCTCTTATTAATCGTAATGAAAGTTCAAGCCCTTCATCTAATAAGGTTAAGCACCGTATTTCTACATGTAGGCTAAATCATTTATCATGCATTTAAGAGCCAGTAGCCTTTTATTAATAATCATTAACAAGAGTTTAAAGTGGTTTTAGAGTAATATGTTTAGTTAATGTTGTCCCTGTGTTAATGCACTGGCCATTTTCCTTCAATCCCTGTTGGAAAAAACCCCAGCCTAAATGGTTTTGTTAGTTTAAGACCACAGCAAAGTTCTTTTTCGTTCTTGGCTTAGGGGTAAAAACAAGTTCGAAATATGTGAGCAGCGATATACTGTTAGCGAACATCCTGACGCCGCCCATGCTGCTGAGAGCGACGTTTAGATGAATATGTAAATAAGTGGTGTGCGCTTTCCTTTCAACAACAAAAACATAAGAAAAAATGCCAGCGGTGAGAAAACAGCAGTCCAGAAAGCATCTGATCATAGTAATGTGAAATTGTTTGTTTGCAATTCAGTACTAGCAAAGTCATGTCATGTTTATTTATATAGCACGTTATACAATAGATCACTTTAAATCAGCAACTTTATAGCATTAAACATGAAAAAACAGTGTCAGTGTCTCTTTCAATTAGAATTATAACTTCAGATTCTACTCTAAAGCGACTCTCCAGAGTGTTCATGCTGTTACTTGTGTATGTCTGAACTTGATGGACTGAACAGAAGAAACGAACCAGAGAAGATTTCCACTTTGAAGAAGGCGGAGTCTCAAAACCACGCCTACCTATTACATCGTATACAGCAGTAGGTACTAAATATTACTTTAATACACAGATCTAATGTACACATGCGATTTCTTTACTTGCCGTTTACAGACATAAACGACTGTGTTTATGTGAACTTTGTGTGTTTTGACATAACCTTGTGTGTATTTGAGAGTTTAAGCACAATAACATGTGAAAGAGAACTTAGTTTAAAGTCGGCATGAAGTCAAAATTGACAATTCTTATTTTTTTTATGGAATATTGTAGTATTTATTATCAATAATTTATACGTGCACTTTATTTTTTTTTTAAATTCATGTGCCCTCATAAGCTTTAATCAAAAACATTAACCTCCCCTCACCCTTCAAAACGACTCATCGTCTCTTCCTGTCACATGCTATGGCGCGAGGGTGGAGCTATCTGGAATTGCCAGCAGATCCAGTGACGTATGGGGTAAATGCTGTCGCTGGGGTAAGCTTCACTTTATAGAGATTAATGCATTAACCACCGCTGATGCCAGTTATTGGGGTGTACAGTACCCTCAAACATGGAAAGGAACCTGAGGACATGCTCAGTCAGTCAGGCTGCGTGTCCACTGGAGCGGAGCAAGCGACCAGAGCGTCTTTAGATTCATTCCTATGGAAGTTGAGCGTCACACTTAACTTACGTGCGAGCGTAAGGCTCAACTTCCATAGGAATGAACTGAAAACACTTGCTCTTACCCGCTCGCTCCGCACCAACGGACACACACCGTCAGTCAGTCAGTCTCCCTCGCGCGCTCTCTCGCTGTTTAGTGCCGTTAACCATCCTCGTCATCCTCAATAAATAAAGTTCTCACAGTAACGTGAGGGTGCTCGGAGTGAGTCCGGTGGAGAGAAATCCCCCACAACTGACTGCAAATGGGCATTCATATCTGCCTCCATTTTGTTAGCAACGCCCAATCAATTTCCGAAGGACGAAATCAAGTCCCGTCCTCTCATTTCAGATGCCGTTTCACTCAGATAGACGTCACAGTAGAGAAGAAAAGACAATCGCAACTTCCGTTTCATGCCGAATTTAATACTCACAGGATGCGCCGTCTGACAGCCAGCTTTCTGTGCGTGTGCCTTGGGTGTGTGCGCTCAGAAAGTTTAGACTGATAAGACTTTAAAACAGACAGATAAAAAACTTTCAAGATGATGACGAACTGCAATGTCATGTGAGCGTGACCGTGATAGAGATGATAATCAAAACCAAACAGATGTTTAGTGCTTCTGGAAAGTGGGGGCGGGGAGCAGCAGCTCATTTGCATTTAAAGACATGCATGAAAACAGCATGTTTTTCCTTCCACTCAAAAATGAGCATTTACAACATGGTATAATAGATGAAATGCTCCCTCCAATCCATCTTTAGAGTGGAATTCCCCCTTGTATATCAACTTTGTCGACTATGAGGAGGCATTTGACAGCTTGGATCGAGAGATCCTTTGGAAGGTCCTTCGGCACTATGGCATCCCAGTTAAGGTGGTCTCCCATAACAAACAGCAGATACAAGAGAAGACTGATGTAGTGTCATCTCATATCAGATTGGCCTCAACATTAACAGGGATAAGACTAAGATTCTCAAGATAAAATTCACAAGCAAACACCCAGTCATGCTGAAAGGAAGTCCCCTGGAAGAAGTCCAGTCCTTCACTTACAGGGCTCTACGCTAACATTTTTCTTGTGCTCCTCAAAAATTTAGGAGCACTTTCTGATCAATAACAGACATTAACTTTCCCATTACAGTGCGATATTTGCCCCTTTAAATTAATTTTCATGGTCATTTTTACCATTATAAGAGAATTTTTTTTCTAATCTTATTAAACGGATCTGCTCGTGCGCGAGGTTAAAGCGACCATCTATGGGAAAAGCTGGATTCCACCAAAGCATTTTTCTCTTTATGCACACAATAATAATCTTTTACATTGTAATCCTTTTATTTTTAATATTTGGCACGTTTGTGTGCTGCTGCGCGTCCCTGTGTGTGTAACAAGCAGAGTGTATGCACTCCTGTTGTACACCCCTCTATAGGCGCGTATTACTAACGCGCTCTTTAAATAACAAAGCAAATATTACGCAACTGACTTTAGACCAGGTTTCAGTTGGTCAATGGCACAGTCTATTTCAGTTGCCTTAAAATAGCAACACGCCAACAATGCACCTGAACACACCTCGTTTTCAGACCAGCACACCTATGGGCGAACAGATTGGTGCAAATGCATTTGCTATTTAAACAAAGTGGCGCAGGACATGAAAATGACATCTGCGTCGGGCTGAAACTACCAAAAAACACTTGCATCGCGCCTGGCTTTTGATAGGGCCCTTACTTAGACTGTTTAATGCAGTTTGTTGGTAAATAATGTTGAATGAATGTTTTAAATAGAATTCTTTGAATTTAGAAATATGTAAAAATTTAACTTTAAAAGTATAATTTATCTATATACTATTAAAATTATTTTAAGTAGAAACAGTCTATCTAAAGTGTAAATATGAAAAAAAAAAAAGTTTTAATGTGCGAATCACTCATTAAATCGTTCAAAAAACACAGATTCATTCAGTAATCACCATTGCTTGGAGATGTGCAACAGCTCTGGTGTGGCTTTGTTTGAAACTATTTTCACGAAGCAAAAACAGACAGTATATTGGGGCTAAAATGTTAAGTCACTTAATATCAACTTGTTTATTGTACTTCAATAAGATCAGTAAGTATCACATTTGCAATCATGCCAATACTCAGAGAAACAGGAGTCTACTCATCTTATAGTACATAACTTGCATATTAGGCTTGCTATGATCGACGGTGTTACCAGTGTTCGGAAGTCAGATTTCACCTCTCTTTTCTGACTAACAAGACGATGGATAAAGATTTGGTTGCAAAACGAAATGTAAAAGCAAATATTTAAGCGAGTCTGTCATGGTACTGTTTTGTTGTTGTGTTTTTCATTAAGAACAATAATGAACCCACCCACCATTCAAGCAATTGCCGCTCCGAATTGCTGCTACTTAAAAAGCGAAAGTAGACTAATATGTGCAAGGGCATTCTAAAGGGCATTTTTTTTAAATTAATTTTTGTAGGCATTTTTGCCCCAATCCCCCGTTAATTTCCGACTTTGCTTATGATCATCCAAATGTAGCCTAGTGTTTCCAGTTAATTTGGCTGAAACATCTCCAGCATGAGACGGTCTGGTAACTGCACATCACCTGTTTCACCTTGTAAACAATTTTAAACAAAAGTCGCAAATGCGACCGAAATGGTCGCAGTGTAGAGCCCCGACTTACCTGGGCAGCATCATTGACCAACAGGGCGGCACAGACGCAGATGTCAAGGCAAGGATTGGCAAAGCAAGAACGGCCTACATACATCTCAAGATGGCCATCAGGAAGGTCCAAACCTTCATCAACAGCTGTCTCAGAAGATTTCTCCAGATCTGATGGCCTGACACCATCAGCAAAACCAACCTTTGGGAAAGGACTCACCAACTCCCTGCAGAAATCAGGAAGAGAAGATGAGGCTGGATAGGGCACACTCTTCATAAACCACCAACCAACATCAACAGGCAGGCATTGAAGTGGAACCCCCAAGGAAAACGGAAAAGTGGACGTCCAAGAAACACCAGGCGATGTGACCTTGAGGCCAACATTACCAAGATGGGCTACACTTGGAACCAGCTGGAAAGAATGGCCAAAGACAGAGGACTTTGGAGATCTGTGGTTGGCAGCCTGTACCCTGGCAAGGGTGATGGGTATAATTAAGTAAAATAATAATAAATGATCTATGGGGTATTTTAAGCTGAAACTTCACAGACACATTCTGGAGACACCTGAGACTTAAATTACATCTTGTAAAAAGGGGCATAATAGGTCTCCTTTGAAAATTAAGGTTTCAAAGGATTTTTTTGTTGTTGCAGTTTTGCAGTGATGCCATAGAAGAACCATTTTTGGTTCCCCAAAGAACCTTTCAGTGAACTGTTCTTAAAAGAACTACTTTTTATTGGTGTGAAGAACATCCTAATAATCTAAAGAACCTTTTTTCGCACTATAAAGAACCTGTAGTGCAATGGAAATGTTCCGTGGATGTTAAAGATTCTTCATGGAACCATAAAGAACCTTTATTTTTAATAGTGTATAGTGAAAAAAGGTTTTTAGGCTTAAATAGATCAAGCTCTTGGGCACAATAAGCATGTCAACATTCAGTACATTCTTTTATCCCATTTATATATATACACATTTTAATCTATCTTTAGCGTCAACAATCAGCGTATACGGGAACCCTGGAGTATGACATATGGGGAACCCACAATGAATTGAACATCAAATAAAGATTAATTAGCATAAGTTATTACTACAGCATGTGTGCGTGTGACGTCATTAATAACAGTCGTACATTGTTGAACTAACGTGGATCAAATGCGACCAGTTTCGGGAACCAGTTATGACTAGGTAGTTAGTTTCTACAACGATGCACCGTACTATCATCGTTAACCGTGAGTTACATAATTGTACGAGAAATGCGGCCCTGAAGTAAAAACCAGTTGAAAATCAGTGATCCACTGTACAGTGATGGTAGTTTTATCAGACTTTGTATATTAGTGAAGCTGTTCTGCTGTTTTGGGCAGAACTCTTCTAAACAGTGTTGCCAAGTACGCGGTTTTTCAGTGGAATTGAGCTACTTTAACACTGATGCCGCGGGTTGAAGCCACCCCATACAATAACATGATATTTAGCCCCTGGAATGCAAATTTTACCAGGAAACCCCCCGTGAAACGCGACTGGGCTAGTTTTGAGTAGCAATTAGGCGGGTTTCGTTGTGAAAACTTGGCAACCCTGCTTCTAAACACGTTGGAGTTTTTAGATTGCCACACTTTATTGTTTTCCTTCACCATGAGATTATGCAGTAAATTAGCCTGATGCCTGGAAACGTGCTGATCATCCCAAACCTCATTTAAAAGAAAAAAACAACTTTTTTCACCTCCGAAAACCTATTTTGTATCCTTTTCTTCCTTTCATTTCCAATGCATTTCAAGTGTTCAGTCCTGATGTTGCTGTGCCATTTTGCAAACTTCAGTTTGATAGTTTCCTTCAAATATCTGTAACATTAAAACAGGTGTGTTATAATTCAGGCAGTTGATATAAACATGTCAACAGTTTAATTAACTTGCTCACCGAGATTCTCTCTTCAAACTGTTGCTCCAACATGACTAGTCATAGTTTTCGGTCATGTGACTGCCGCGGAGACCTGGAGGGTAAAACATCCACTGAACAGGCCTGTCAGTTTTCCATCTCAAAAGAACAAATACAAAAATATGTGTAAGTTTTTGTGCACTTGTTCTAAAACACTTAACATGAAAAACACTTAAAGTGCCTTAGTGTACTAAAACAGTGATATTAAACAATCAAATTCAGTATACAGCTCATCGATGAAGCATACTATATACAGGCGAGGAGATACAAACACAATGTGTTGTTTTCTTTATAATGGTTTTCTATGGACAAACACTTAACCAGAAACTGTGTGTTGTGTTTATATTCACGGTTCATCTGCTCCCCTGTATATAGTGTGCATTATCTATAAGGTGTATACTGAATTTGGTCTTTTAATATCACTGTCTTACTAGATAAGTACTTACTACAAACCTGTTGAAAATGACTGGCTGGCAGCAGAAGAAAAATCTTGTTTTGCCCTCCAGGTGGGTGTTACTTTAAGGGTGTGACCTCACATGAAAACTATGAATTGTTGATCTGACAGAGAATGATTAATTATTTATAAATTGTAATCGTTTACTGATTCCAAATTACATCCAAAATCCATTACATTACACATTTAAGGTAATGTAATCTGATTACTTTTAGATTACTTTTGACCTTCTTGTTTATCACATTGATTTGAAAAGGATAATCTTGTAGCATGTTGATATAAAAAAGCAAAGAGAATATATTGCATTCTTTGTTAACATGAAGTGCATTAAATATTACATCCCAAAATTAAAATAAATTAAAATATATATGTAAAAAAAAAAAAAAATCTAAATAAAACACTTACTATAAACAGATACAGTTGTTTTTATTTGTAATACAAGGTTTAATGACTCACTGAGTGATAATTCAAATAATAATTAATGTGTTCATTAGGAGCTGATTAGAATTGCAATGTTGAGAGAACACTTCTGAAAAGTGAAATGATTTCTGTAAATCCAGTGATCAAATGCTGTGGGTCTCAGTTTTCAGTGATAGTCACATGACTAGTCCACAAACCTGGAAGAGCTTCTGAATGGATATAAGCAGTAGACTTTTTTTTAGAAAGAACATTCTAGACTAGAACATTCTAGTGCTGCAAACTCAATGAATTAAATCCTGAATTCCCTTTCTCTTTCAGACTCCAGCTCTGCTGAAAAACTTTGTGAGCTGCCTAGCGAGGAAATGAATTAAAATGGACTATTCTTCCACATATTTGTGTGCTATGTAAATTTCATGATTATTAGAGCAATGTGTCATTAGTTTAGATGTCAGCTAATATCAAACTCTACGTCAAGTTTGTTTCACACTGCCTACGCTGCTGTTCAAAAGTATAGGGTGAGTAAAAATTTGCATTAAGGAAATTAATACTTTTATTCATCAAGGATGCATTAAATTTGTCAAAAGTGACAGTAAAGACATTTATTTCAAATAAATGCTTTGAAGTTCATCAAAGAATCCTGAAAAATAAAATGCATCAATTTACACAAAAATATAAAGCTGTTTTCAACATTGATAATGATCATCATATTAGAATGATTTCTGAAGGATCATGTGACACTGAAGACTGGAGTAATGATGCTGAAAATTCAGCTTTGATCACAGGAATAAATTACATTTTAACATATATTTACATAGAAAACAGTTGTTTTAAATTGTAATAATATTTCACGATTTTTACTGTTTTTTGCTAGTCTATATATTTCACCGTATGTAAAGGTCATGGTTAAGAACAAGAGATATTTAATAACCTTCTTTGCCTTTGGTTGGATGAGAGTCCAGAGTCCCAAAGTTGTTCTTTAGCGTTTTTGTATTAAATACAAATCTATTCATGTATCCTCAACATTTTATGAATAACATTTTCTATTATTCAAAGTCTGTAGTCAGTAAGATTATTATTTTTTTTTTATGTTTTTGAGTCTCTTCAGCTCACCAAGGCTGCATTTATTTGGTCAAAAATACAGTAAAAATAGTGAAACATTATTACAAATTCAAATAACTGACTTCTATTTAAACAACTTTTAAAATGCAATTTATTCCTGTGATGCAAAGCTGAATTTTCCACAGCCATTCAAGGTTTTTACATTACAAAGTTCACTACCAAGGGAGTATTCTAAGGCATCATAGGTGCATCAGTCACTTATTAGATTTCATTTCAGTTAGGAAGCCGCCTTAAATGCACTGTAAAAAATACTATTGCTCTAAATTGTAAATAAATAAAAGATTATTTAAATGTGTTTTACAAGAAAATACTATTTTAATCTTTCTACTTCAAAATGTAATGTTTAATTCAGTGTTATTTGCCATTTCTTTAGAATTATTTGTGAAATTTACTAGCAATTTAGTGATTTTTTTAGTGCAGTTTTTCAAACAAAACATTTTTTTGTAAACCGCATGTGATTTTCTCATCGTTTTATCATGTCTTATTAGTGCCTTTGTTGTGTCATGTTTTTTTTGTCGATACCGTAATTGCATCCCTTGCGTTTTTACATCATTGAAGTTAACACTAGGCTAAACAAAGAGAATAAATATATATCCATGTGCTTATTCAAAATTCAGCATTGTTATTATCACTCTCCAAAACATCTAAAAACAAAAGGCTTCAGATGATTAACCTTGTTGAATAGTTTTAATGTGCTGTAATATTATTATCTTCCTCTGGACGTGTGCTATTGGAAATTCTCTTTGAAAGAAATGAAACGCAGAGAAGCTGTTTGGAATTAATGAAATGCTGCTAATGTTGATGCATGATGGAACGTGGGATCGGACAGATGGCGGTGGGGTTACGGATGCCGAGCACGTCCGACGGACAAACGAAGGCCCTAAAACCATCATCTGTCCTGTAAACAAGCATGAAATCAAAACAATTTGCTCTTTGTCTTATTCTATTTGCGCATCAATTCAGGATTTTTTTGTCAGTCTTCTAGTCCTTGAAAGACTGCGTGTTTTCTGAGGGTTTTTGTTTGGCTGCGATTGTTTGTTCATCATTAACGGGCAGAAACTGAATGTGTCCTGCCGGTTCCTTCCAACCTGGAACACAAAAGAAGACAGTTTGAATATGCAGAATAACATGTGAATAGGATTTGAGAGCAATATGTATTCCTGTAGCTCAACCAGCACATTGGTCATGGGTTCGATCCCCAGGGTTTGCATGAACTGAATTCCGTTGTTTTGAATCTGCCAAGTAAAACGCATTTGTTTTATAAAACATTTAAACTCCGTCATCATTTACTCACTTTAATGTTTTCAAACTAATATGATTTTCTTGCTACCGTGAACAAAAGGAGACGTTTAGCAAAATCTGTATCTTCAAATTCATTCATGATAAAGAGCAACGTGAACATTCTTATAAACATTTTCTTTTGTGTTGTACAGGGAAACGAAGAAAACCATTCAGTTCAGGTGAGTAAATTAAATTTTAAGAAACATACATGTAAGTCAGCAATGAAAAATGCAAAAAGGCACTTGCTGTCCTTATTTGCCTCTCCGTAAACAGATGTAGAGATGCTCGACTCGAAATTCTACACACTCGGCTGCCGTGAGGTTAGAGTTTGATCAATAGTGACACGAATCCCACACCGCCTGCTCGAGTGCTCGCTCACGTTGCGCGTGCCTGTGCGCGCGCTCTGTGTTTTGAGAGCGGTCGGCATGACGGCAGAAACATCCGGATGCGTTCCTTCCTTGTTGTCTACTAACGATCATCCTGACTGAAATAAACCCTCATAAGTGACGGAGACCCTTTCAGCACCGAAATGGAGTTTGTTGGCCGTTTAAACAAAGCAAAAAACATAAAGATGACAACATGAACACAACCTGGATTTGAGACGATCCAAACATCTAACCGTTTGTACAGAGTCACGTGATCATCAGTGACGCTCATTTAAGTACATTTCATTAGACTCAAAGAAATAGTGCAGAATATTAAATATTTATATATTAAATATTATAAAAATAAATAAATAAAAGCTAAATAGAAATGTTTAAAGTCGTTATGTATATGTAATATAAGTTGCGCTCGTCTTTTCTTCCCATTGGACCCTTTTCACAGCCTGTGATGACGCGTTTTAACGGTCATCAGCATCGTAAATCCTGCGAAGTTTTTTATATATATATATATATATATATTTTTAAATGTTTTTACATTTATAACACTATACTTTGTATTATATTACCTTTGCATCAAATTACAAAAAAAAAAAAAAAAAAAAAAGTTAATGCTGCTCTGATGGTGTTTCTAATACAGCTGCTATGGGAGTGATGGTTAAATTGACATCTTTCTTTCTTCTGACTGCAGTTGTCAATCTCTATTTTTTTCCTCTTTTTTAAAGTTGTGAAAACACTATTGTGGAGTTTTTCTTTTGCTATTTGAGCAAATGGGAACATAAAAAAATATAGGCCTATTTAATTATTGTATTCTCTCATCATTTCCGCTACAAGTTTACCCAACTACGACGACTTACGCTTCTGAGAAACCTGGAAATGCGAAAAGGGTCAATTGTGACGTATATCCGAGTGAAATGGCTTCTGGAACAACAACAAATGTAGGGCGGGGCTTGATTTTTTTGTCTGTGGTGGATTGATTGAATGGTTGTGGTTTGCTATTGGTGGATCTCATGTGAGTGACAGGTTGCCCCGCCCTCACGTCAGTAAACACGTCATCAGAGAAGTGATGTCACTGCAAGAGGGAAGGGAAGTTATTTTGATTCAAGATTAAGACGAACATGAATTTAAAACAATAATAATGTGCACAGAGAAATCATTTAGAATAAATACTGCAGTATTCCATAAAAAAAATAAGAATTGTCAATTTTTATTTCATGATGACTTTAAAAAAACATCAAAAGCACACCTTAAATCTTAAACTAAAATGAAAACTGACAATATAAAAATAAAAGATAATTAAACATACTAATAAATAGAAGTACATAATACTTAAACAGTTTAGGGTGGTTATAGAGGGCGGTTTATCATTCGAGGCTCATTTCATCTGTCGCATCGTACACATGTAAAGGTTAGTCAGCCGTTATGACAGCACCCTTTACATCTTCATCCAGCGTCTGCTTGTCTTCATGTTCAATTGATGGTTCTGGAGCGACACGAGGGTGAGTAAATGATGACACATCTGAGGGAACTATTCCTGTAAAGGACAACCCAGGAGAAAAACGGTGCAAGGTAATCATGTGAACTAAAGAACGACTTCTACTGACAATGTCACGTCATGCTGAATCAATAAACTCGTCTGCAAGGACTGATTAATAATGGTCAGACAGAACGGTATACAGCATTTCTTGGTTGAGTGAAAAGTCTTGTCATATTGATGTTTAGATTCCTTCACACTGTCTTTCCAGCTGTAATTGGTCCCAAATGGAATTCTGTGGCGCTCATGATGTCCACTCAGCGTTTGATTCAGATGGTAAAAGCAGGAGAGATCTTACGGACAAAAAACAAACCCTTAGGACACACAAACCAGATGCCAAAATCTGCTGAAATGCTGGTTTACTTTCTCCAGAAACTGGAGAATGTGAGGAGATATAAAAGAGACCCAAATGAGTATAAAATGAGTGAGATCTCAGACTTTCGGTGATAGTGACGATTTAGGTGATAGTTAGTGTTATGAACTTAAAAACAATTAATCTTACAGTGTTGCATCAGTTAGGTGATGTTTACAAACGTTTCAAATGTCTGACTTGCATCTTTGTTTGGGTACTGAGATGACACTGGGTCAAAAGGTGGAGGTTTGTTGTTACTGAATCATCATTAAAAGGAAGTTTCATCGACCGGCACTTGAAGATAAAGGTCAAATTAATGCAGCAATACAGGACATAGCAGTAACACAGAGAGGAAAAGGTCACAAAATAAAAATCATTTGATATTCTGGAGTCTACAGAAGCTGACACAGAAAGCAGAAAGTGGTTTTAGACTTAAGCATATTTATGATTTTTTTAACCCAAGGGCTGAGTAAATATAGGACAGAACACATGTTAATTTTACCCAGCATAATGGATTGATTCATTTTTACTTTAATACTAGCTTTTTTTTCTTTTTCTTTTTTTACTTCATACATGAATTAATGTTTACGGATTAACTTAAATCCTCTATACTTTTTTTAAATACTCCACACTACCACTGGTTTGCATGATAATTCCTTTATTTTCGATCATATTTTATAGTATATCATATTTTATATTATTTTTAATACATATTGCCTACATTTAAGCTTGTTTAACAGATATTAGAAGCAAAAATTAAACATTTAGAAGTAATTCGAGTGTAATTGACCAGTCTCTGTTGTCCTTTTTCCACCGTAACGGCGCTGGATCTGGTGCCGGAGATGACTCTCGTTCGGCGGGGGAACTGATAACTTCAGACCGCCGCCTGCGTTTCACTCGTAGCCGAAAAATGCTGTGACTGACTCCATAACCTGTCCATAAATAATCAATGCTGTGAACATATTTTATCATCCTAAGTATTTATATTCTGTATCTTTTTGAATAAAATCATAAAATTTTATGCAAGGCATCAGGCGTTTCCATCACGGGAAAAGACCAAAAACACGCATTTAAGTGACTCACATCGTGCCCCTGTATGTTGCTTTGCATAAAATTAAACGATATACAGAACAATAACGAATTTTTAGATAAAATAAAACGTACACAAACCTGTATTTTACCGAAGACATGCACCAATTTGATGGAGCTGCACTGCTCTCTCCTGAAGAGGGCGCAAAAAGCCTGTGATAAATAACTCAACCCCTGGGTTATTACGTCTGACCCAGGATCTGTGTAACACAAAATCTACCCAAACACTGGGTTGCTAGTCTGACCCAGGATCTGTGTAACACGAAACCTACCCAAACACTGGGTTGTTACGTCTGACCCAGTATCTGGGTTACACAAAACCTACCCAAACACTGGGTTATTACATCTGACCCAGGATCTGGGTTACACAAAACCTACCCAAACACTGGGTTGTTACGTCTGACCCAGGATCTGGGTTACACAAAACCTACCCAAACACTGGGTTATTACATCTGACCCAGGATCTGGGTAACACGAAACCTACCCAAACACTGGGTTGTTACGTCTGACCCAGTATCTGGGTTACACAAAACCTACCCAAACACTGGGTTATTACATCTGACCCAGGATCTGGGTTACACAAAACCTACCCAAACACTGGGTTGTTACGTCTGACCCAGGATCTGGGTTACACAAAACCTACCCAAACACTGGGTTATTACATCTGACCCAGGATCTGGGTAACACGAAACCTACCCAAACACTGGGTTGTTATGTCTGACCCAGGATCTGGGTAACACGAAACCTACCCAAACACTGGGTTGTTACGTCTGACCCAGGATCTGGGTAACACAAAACCTACCCAAACACTGGGTTATTACATCTGACCCAGGATCTGGGTAACACAAAAACTACCCAAACACTGGGTTATTACATCTGACCCAGGATCTGGGTACACAAAACCTACCCAAACACTGGGTTGTTACGTCTGACCCAGGATCTGGGTAACACAAAAACTACCCAAACACTGGGTTATTACATCTGACCCAGGATCTGGGTACACGAAACCTACCCAAACACTGGGTTGTTACGTCTGACCCAGGATCTGGGTAACACAAAACCTACCCAAACACTGGGTTATTACATCTGACCCAGGATCTGGGTAACACAAAAACTACCCAAACAATGGGTTATTACATCTGACCCAGGATCTGGGTACACGAAACCTACCCAAACACTGGGTTGTTACGTCTGACCCAGGATCTGGGTAACACAAAACCTACCCAAACAATGGGTTATTACATCTGACCCAGGATCTGGGTACACGAAACCTACCCAAACACTGGGTTGTTACGTCTGACCCAGGATCTGGGTAACACAAAACCTACCCAAACAATGGGTTATTACATCTGACCCAGGATCTGGGTACACGAAACCTACCCAAACACTGGGTTATTACATCTGACCCAGGATCTGGGTAACACAAAAACTACCCAAACAATGGGTTATTACATCTGACCCAGGATCTGGGTACACGAAACCTACCCAAACACTGGGTTGTTACGTCTGACCCAGGATCTGGGTAACACAAAAACTACCCAAACAATGGGTTATTACATCTGACCCAGGATCTGGGTAACACAAAACTACCCAAACAATGGGTTATTACATCTGACCCAGGATCTGGGTAACACAAAAACTACCCAAACACTGGGTTATTACATCTGACCCAGGATCTGGGTACACAAAACCTACCCAAACACTGGGTTGTTACGTCTGACCCAGGATCTGGGTAACACAAAAACTACCCAAACACTGGGTTATTACATCTGACCCAGGATCTGGGTAACACAAAACCTACCCAAACACTGGGTTGTTACGTCTGACCCAGGATCTGGGTAACACAAAACCTACCCAAACACTGGGTTATTACATCTGACCCAGGATCTGGGTACACGAAACCTACCCAAACACTGGGTTATTACATCTGACCCAGGATCTGGGTACACGAAACCTACCCAAACACTGGGTTATTACATCTGACCCAGGATCTGGGTACACGAAACCTACCCAAACACTGGGTTGTTACGTCTGACCCAGGATCTGGGTAACACAAAAACTACCCAAACAATGGGTTATTACATCTGACCCAGGATCTGGGTACACGAAACCTACCCAAACACTGGGTTGTTACGTCTGACCCAGGATCTGGGTACACGAAACCTACCCAAACACTGGGTCGTTATGTCTGACCCAGGATCTGGGTACACGAAACCTACCCAAACACTGGGTTGTTACGTCTGACCCAGGATCTGGGTAACACAAAAACTACCCAAACACTGGGTTATTACATCTGACCCAGGATCTGGGTACACGAAACCTACCCAAACACTGGGTTATTACATCTGACCCAGGATCTGGGTAACACAAAAACTACCCAAACACTGGGTTATTACATCTGACCCAGGATCTGGGTACACGAAACCTACCCAAACACTGGGTTGTTACGTCTGACCCAGGATCTGGGTAACACAAAACCTACCCAAACACTGGGTTATTACATCTGACCCAGGATCTGGGTAACACAAAAACTACCCAAACAATGGGTTATTACATCTGACCCAGGATCTGGGTACACGAAACCTACCCAAACACTGGGTTGTTACGTCTGACCCAGGATCTGGGTACACGAAACCTACCCAAACACTGGGTCGTTATGTCTGACCCAGGATCTGGGTACACGAAACCTACCCAAACACTGGGTTGTTACGTCTGACCCAGGATCTGGGTACACAAAACCTACCCAAACACTGGGTTATTACATCTGACCCAGGATCTGGGTAACACAAAAACTACCCAAACAATGGGTTATTACATCTGACCCAGGATCTGGGTACACGAAACCTACCCAAACACTGGGTTGTTACGTCTGACCCAGGATCTGGGTACACGAAACCTACCCAAACACTGGGTTGTTACGTCTGACCCAGGATCTGGGTACACAAAACCTACCCAAACACTGGGTTATTACATCTGACCCAGGATCTGGGTAACACAAAAACTACCCAAACAATGGGTTATTACATCTGACCCAGGATCTGGGTAACACAAAAACTACCCAAACACTGGGTTATTACATCTGACCCAGGATCTGGGTAACACAAAAACTACCCAAACACTGGGTTATTACATCTGACCCAGGATCTGGGTACACGAAACCTACCCAAACACTGGGTTGTTACGTCTGACCCAGGATCTGGGTACACGAAACCTACCCAAACACTGGGTCGTTATGTCTGACCCAGGATCTGGGTACACAAAACCTACCCAAACACTGGGTTATTACATCTGACCCAGGATCTGGGTAACACAAAAACTACCCAAACAATGGGTTATTACATCTGACCCAGGATCTGGGTACACGAAACCTACCCAAACACTGGGTTGTTACGTCTGACCCAGGATCTGGGTACACGAAACCTACCCAAACACTGGGTTGTTACGTCTGACCCAGGATCTGGGTACACAAAACCTACCCAAACACTGGGTTATTACATCTGACCCAGGATCTGGGTAACACAAAAACTACCCAAACAATGGGTTATTACATCTGACCCAGGATCTGGGTACACGAAACCTACCCAAACACTGGGTTGTTACGTCTGACCCAGGATCTGGGTACACGAAACCTACCCAAACACTGGGTCGTTATGTCTGACCCAGGATCTGGGTACACGAAACCTACCCAAACACTGGGTTGTTACGTCTGACCCAGGATCTGGGTACACGAAACCTACCCAAACACTGGGTTATTACATCTGACCCAGGATCTGGGTAACACAAAAACTACCCAAACACTGGGTTATTACATCTGACCCAGGATCTGGGTACACGAAACCTACCCAAACACTGGGTTGTTACGTCTGACCCAGGATCTGGGTAACACAAAACCTACCCAAACACTGGGTTATTACATCTGACCCAGGATCTGGGTAACACAAAAACTACCCAAACAATGGGTTATTACATCTGACCCAGGATCTGGGTACACGAAACCTACCCAAACACTGGGTTGTTACGTCTGACCCAGGATCTGGGTACACGAAACCTACCCAAACACTGGGTCGTTATGTCTGACCCAGGATCTGGGTACACGAAACCTACCCAAACACTGGGTTGTTACGTCTGACCCAGGATCTGGGTACACAAAACCTACCCAAACACTGGGTTGTTACATCTGACCCAGGATCTGGGTAACACAAAAACTACCCAAACACTGGGTTATTACATCTGACCCAGGATCTGGGTACACGAAACCTACCCAAACACTGGGTTGTTACGTCTGACCCAGGATCTGGGTAACACAAAACCTACCCAAACACTGGGTTATTACATCTGACCCAGGATCTGGGTAACACGAAACCTACCCAAACACTGGGTTGTTACGTCTGACCCAGGATCTGGGTACACGAAACCTACCCAAACACTGGGTTGTTACGTCTGACCCAGGATCTGGGTACACGAAACCTACCCAAACACTGGGTTGTTACATCTGACCCAGGATCTGGGTACACGAAACCTACCCAAACACTGGGTCGTTACGTCTGACCCAGGATCTGGGTACACGAAACCTACCCAAACACTGGGTTATTACATCTGACCCAGGATCTGGGTAACACAAAAACTACCCAAACACTGGGTTATTACATCTGACCCAGGATCTGGGTACACGAAACCTACCCAAACACTGGGTTGTTACGTCTGACCCAGGATCTGGGTAACACAAAACCTACCCAAACACTGGGTTATTACATCTGACCCAGGATCTGGGTAACACGAAACCTACCCAAACACTGGGTTGTTACGTCTGACCCAGGATCTGGGTAACACGAAACCTACCCAAACACTGGGTTGTTACGTCTGACCCAGGATCTGGGTAACACAAAACCTACCCAAACACTGGGTTATTACATCTGACCCAGGATCTGGGTAACACAAAAACTACCCAAACACTGGGTTATTACATCTGACCCAGGATCAGGGTAACACAAAACCTACCCAAACACTGGGTTGTTACGTCTGACCCAGGATCTGGGTAACACAAAAACTACCCAAACACTGGGTTATTACATCTGACCCAGGATCTGGGTACACGAAACCTACCCAAACACTGGGTTGTTACGTCTGACCCAGGATCTGGGTAACACAAAAACTACCCAAACAATGGGTTATTACATCTGACCCAGGATCTGGGTACACGAAACCTACCCAAACACTGGGTTGTTACGTCTGACCCAGGATCTGGGTACACGAAACCTACCCAAACACTGGGTTATTACATCTGACCCAGGATCTGGGTACACGAAACCTACCCAAACACTGGGTTGTTACATCTGACCCAGGATCTGGGTAACACAAAAACTACCCAAACACTGGGTTATTACATCTGACCCAGGATCTGGGTACACGAAACCTACCCAAACACTGGGTTGTTACATCTGACCCAGGATCTGGGTAACACAAAAACTACCCAAACAATGGGTTATTACATCTGACCCAGGATCTGGGTACACGAAACCTACCCAAACACTGGGTTGTTACGTCTGACCCAGGATCTGGGTACACGAAACCTACCCAAACACTGGGTTGTTACGTCTGACCCAGGATCTGGGTAACACGAAACCTACTTTCAGAACATTCAAAGTAACATTCCCATGATGTTTTCTCAGAATGATAAAATGGAACGTTCCCTTTTTTCAGAGAACATTCAGAAATAACTTAATGAGAACATTAGCAAAATGTTTGGTTAGGTGGTGATGCTTCAGGTCACTCATTGCAAGTCAGATCACTAATGAGGTGTTGATTTCAGAATCTGCTTCTGTCGGCATCTCACTAGGGTTTGGAGGAGAGCGTTCACCTTGTTTCCTCGTCTCCAGCCGCTTCGGTCTCCTCTCATCGGTCCCTGTGGATAAGTGGCAGGCCAATTTCAACCTTTGTGCATCTAACACCTGCGGTGAAAAATGACCCGTTCGCTCGCTGACTCTTTGTCACCATCCACTTTGTCCTTGACCTGCCATTTTCCAAAAGAGAGGGCGCGTGGGAAATTACTAAAGCGCAACAGGCTGTCAGGACGTGACAAAAGACTATTAACCTTTGAGCTGAAATGGATGTTTCTCCCTTCAGACGCTAGCAGGAGGTCCCTGGCATGACGGATAAGAACCGCCCGTGTGGGTGAGTGATGGTCCTCGTGACGGCCCCCCATCATTGACCTATTACAGAGACGAGCGCTCAGACTCAATCAAACTCTTATCACAAATTGATTTAACAACCATAATGGACATTAAAGCACCTTATAATTCATAACAAAAGCGCTTGTTATGAAAGAGTGTTTAAGAAAATGACGTACTTGGCCATTTTTAGAGGATGTATCTATCAGACCTATAAGAAAAAGAAAGAAGTCTTTTTTATTAACTACGGACTGTACAACATGATGACATTAGAATTTAAATGTTACATGAAGTTCTAGTTTTTGTAAGGAAAAATATAACTGCACACTCACTATCGTTTCAGCAACAAGTCAAGGTACAATTTCCTCAAGCACACGTGTTATTACGTCTGACCCAGGAGCTGGGTAACACAAAAACTGTATGTTTTCATTGTATGGAAAAGTTGCCTACATGGCAGGAAATTTATTTTTGGCTTGACTAGTCTTGGTTTAAGTTCTGAAGGTTGAGTAAAATTGTCCAGCAGTTGATCAGCTCATTGTTGGCAGTCAGTCACTTTTGGATCAAAATGGATCATTTACGCCACAATCATCCCAGCTGGAAGCGTTCGGTCGTTTGTACCAAGAAATGTTAAAAGTTGAAACCCATTTTCTCCTTTATTCTTCTCACTGCGTCCCTACGCTGAGCAGTCACAGCCAGAAATAAACGGCAGGGTTGGAAATACACACTGCAACCGCGGCGGCATACTAGAGGAAAATTGCAAAAATCCAGGCATGGAGAGGATGAAAGCCAGCGTTCTTCTGCCCTGGATTGCGGCGACTGCTCGTCGTCTCTCAGCGGAGCCGTGTTCACCCAACAACATCAAAGAGCAGATGTTCAGCCCAGAAAATTCTTCGGAGAAATCAGTCGTCTTCCAGCGTGCCAAGCCAGGCAAAAATGGAAATAAATAAATGCAGAAATGTAAACATAACGTAATCCTTTCATACTGCCTTAATATTCCCTGGACCTGCAGCCAGCAGCTCCATGAAGAAACATAACAGCACTCAAACTCAAAGCAAATGTCTTTCTAGCTTATAAACCAGCATTTGCATGAACAAAACTACACTGTAAAAAGTAATACACTATATCTACTCCATAAAATTTTGGCAACAGATTACAAGCAATATCTTTAATTAAATTCAACAATTAGAATTGAGTTAGAATTAATCAAATTAATTCCTTAAATATCAACCATTTAAAACGAGTAAAATTTAAGTAAAATTTAAACAAAAATATCTGAATAACAGACAGACGTCAAAGATGAATTAACAACTCTTTATTTTTTATTGCCAACATTGAAGACACCTGATGACAACAAGCAGAATTACTGAAGGAAAGAGAAACACAAGAATTAACAGAGGTTTAGATGTTGATGTTGATTTTATTGAAAATGTTTGGTCACCATTATGGTGATCAGTGTACCATTTAGTTGGCCAGTTTAACTCTTTGCTTTTTATGTCAGTTTTGTGGTTTTTATAATGGTGTTTGCTAATTTTACACAATTTAAATGGTTGACTTTTAAGGAATTAATTTGATTAATTCTAACTCAATTCTTATATGTTGAATTTAATTAATGATATTGCTTGTAATCTGTTGCCACAATTTTATTGAGTAGATAGAGCGTATTACTTTTTTACAGTGTAGACTTTTACACACGCATTTCGAAGGGAATGTGAGTTATGGCTACTTAACAAGCACACTTCTTCTCAAAAAGACACATGATTTGAGGAATCATTCGTGTCTGGAGCACAAATGCTTCATGCATGCAACTTTAAAGAATACAAGTGTTCTAAGCATCAGCATCAACATTCCCAGCATGCTCTGGTTACCGCTCACGAGGTAACAAAATTAGTTTCCATGGTGACTCAGCAAGTGGATGAGATTTTGCTGAGGATATTTTAACCTTGACTATCAGCGGCAGGAACACATGGAGCATTTAAAACGTCTGAAATTATTTTTCACCTGACTGGAGTTTTATTTAGCGTCACAAACGTGAAGGATTTAAACTTAGAAAGTCAATCAGTGAATCGTTCTGATCTGAAATTGCATCTCTGAAATTGGTCCCAACCAAAAGTAAATTGGCAGTGATAAGGCAAACGCTTCTGCGCTGGGTTATATTTTCATTCTTCTCAGAACATCTTCATAGATTAAATTCTGTGCTGAGAGATAAAACTCACAAGACCAAAGTTTGCAGAACAACACATCAGGTTATGTAAATTCAAATTAATTTAGAATACTTTTCATAATTATTAATGTTGTTAAACATAAACGGTGCCATGAGAAATCAAGTCCCCCCCAGGAATCGGGTCTCCTTTAAAGGGTTAGTTCACCCAAAAATGAAAATAATGTCATTAATTACTCACCCTCATGTCGTTCTACATCTGTAAGACCTTCATTCATCTTCAGAACGACTCAGTGAGGCCTCTATTGCCAGCAAGATAATTAACACTTTCAGATGCCCAGAAAACTACTAAAGACAAATTTAAAACAGTTCATATGACTACAGTGGTTCAACCTTTTTTTTGTGCACCAAAAAAACAAACAAGATCTAGTGATGGGCGATTTCAAAACACTGCTTCGAAGCTTTACGAATCTTTTGTTTCGAATCAGTGGTTCGGATCACCAAAGTCACATGATTTCATTAAACGAGGCTTTGTTACATCATAAGTGTTTCAGAATTTCAGTAGTTCACATGACTTTGGCAGTTCGACACGCGATACTCCGCTTCACGTTGTGCCTAAAAACGCCCTTCAGCCGTGACTTATTCATGATACAGCACAGCCTCGAGTACCTTATTGCTTTTATAAAACGTTACCAAACAATACAAATATTAAAGCCAAAAATATGTATCAATGAAACTTTCATGAAGTAAAGTTTCACTAAAAGCCTTCCTTTAATAGTCCCTGATCGTGAACAGCAACAGAAGTTACATTATTACGCCATTAGATGGCGGCAAAGATTGTCTTTATGAGTGTGTCAGTCAGTAGCGAAGACTTTTACATTGAAAAGACTGAATTGTTGTGAACACAGAATAAGACGCAACTGACAAATGCTTGACTAGCGCTGTCAGTCACGGGAAAACCCCTTAACTGTTAAAAGGACAAGATACTGCATCGGACATTTAAACAGATTTTTTTATTATGAACATAGGACTGACCTGAAGGAAAACGCTAAATCTGAATGCAGGTAATAAACTCACTCACTCACTCGATCTCTTTCTCACAATACTCTTCTACATAATACAGTAAGCTTCAATGAACAATGTCAATTGAGAACATACAGTTTATGTTGCTAAGAGTGGTTGCTAAGGGTGTTGTGTAGTGATACAAAGAACCGTTGGGTGAAGTGGTCATAGCCGTGTTTTATCATGAATAAAACACAGCTATTGACAAATCAGAATCAAGGACATGAACTAACCATTTTATATATATATATATAGATGAACACATAATGCATTAGAGTGATATTAAAGGTAGACAGATATGTGAATATAGACATGTTCCTCACAAAGGCACATTTTTTAACCACTATGTATAATGTTTTCATGCGTAGTATTTGCACAATTTGTGAACAGTCTCATAATTATAAGCGTCCCGTTATCAGCGTCGCCACATGAATTGAGGTGCACACTTCACATGATCTGTTTTCTTAGACATATATAGTGAATGGTCGTCTACTGGCGGTTTCTGCAAACCTTTATTAAGCCCTTCAGTGACCCGACTAATAGCACACGGCTCCAGTAAACACACACCAGAGATCATGGCACAACACGCCGTTTCAACAAGAACATGTCCATCAAAGTCAGAGAATTCTAATGGAATTCTAATGGAATTCGCACCACATGCCTCTCAAAACTTTAAACGTTTGAAAAGGGGTTAGCATGTCAATATATCACTGGAAAAAATTAGATCTGACTGGTGAGATATTCAGAAATTTGCACTGAAATGTGCTGCTTAAACTAAAGTTTAGTTTCAAGAAATTAATTTCAATGAAGTAGGCGAGTTCTGAAAGTTACAGGATGTTCTCAGAGACAGTACAATGAAATTTCATCTGAAAAGATGAAGCAGCATTTGATTCCTCAGGCCCTTTAACATGTGTGTGTGAGAGACTGATCTGTGGTGTGAGCGGATTTGTTTCTATATTGACACACACAAAGCTTGTCTCGCACAAAGACACCAAAGCATCTCAACAGCTTTGACTGAGAGACATAAATAGGACAGAGGGACATCACAGAGACATTGTGAAGATTCCCACGCTACAGGGTGAAGTGCATGATGGGATTGATATAATAGGGTCAGTCTGAGAAGACACACATCTAGTGCTGGACGCTTGAGAACGATCAGACACTGAAGATAAGGATGATTTTTACACATCCCTAAATATTTAAAATATGATGGTATTAGTGCTGGTCCAGTGTAAAGTACTGCTAATGCTTGTTTTGGTTGTTGGCAACTGCATAGCAACACCCTGGCAACCAGCACATCACTTTAACTGGTACCATGTTGCTTTCTCAGAATTGTTTAATGTAATCATTATTGTTAATAAATGTAATTATATATTGAACACCCTAGCAACTGCCTAACAACACCATAGCAACCACCTAGCAACACCCCAGCAACTGCAAAGCAATGCCTTAGCAACCATCCACAACACCAAAGTAACCCCCAGTAACACCCTTGTAATCACCTAGAACACCCTAGCAACAACCTAGCAACCACCCACTCTAGCATTCACCCAGAAAACTGTACCTTAGCAACACCCTAGTAACCACCTATCATCACCCTTGTAATCACCCAGAACATCCTAGCAATGCCCTAGCAACCATCTACAACACCAAAGCAACCCCCAGTAACACACTAGCAACCACCCACTCTAGCATTCGCCCTGAATACTGTACCTTAGCAACACCCTAGTAACCACCTAGCAACACCCTTGTAGTTACTCAGAACACCCTAGCAACTACCTACTGCTGAGTTTGGTCACAGCAAGCACAGCTCATGTTTCCTTGAGAAAATGTACATATCTAGTTATCGCTTATTGCTTAATTGAGACATAAACATTGACCGATAACAGGAATCTCTCACTACTGTATGTGTGGTCATGTGCTTCCAGTGCCAGCGTGTGAATGTGGCATGATCTGTTCTCTCTGACAGGATCCTACAGGCTGCTATTAGACTTAATTACAGTAAGCAGAGGAGCGCACACGGGTTAATTATTGAGGTGCTGATGTCAGAGGGGCATCGCTCAACTTAACGACCCCACAGTAATCTTGTTTAAGCGCGTGAGGCTACAGGCGCGGCCGCAGCATGACGGACTGCTCAATAATGTGGTTAGTGAACCGCGGCAAAATGACCAGCCGGTGGAGATCAGGGACTGAGAACCCCCTGCAGACAGTGTTCGGACACTTACGCAATACTTAAACACGTCTGAATGTCATTCATTCTATTGTCAGTTTATTTTGAGCCAATCACCTGAGCTGTAAGTGTCACATGACTCATCACTGACTGGCTGATGGCACCACAAAACACACACAATTCCAGGTGTTTCATCTATTTAAACCTAACAAACAAATGCTGTTTGGTTTGTAAAGTGTGTTTGTGCATTATCTAATGGGACTATTTAGACAATTAATATTTAGTAATATTATTGATTTGATTGCACTGACTCTAACGGATGACAATTGAGCTGAAGAATGACATTATTATCTTATGTAGAGCCGAATCAAATTTGTTTCATAATTGATGAATTTTGCAACATCAACAATGTTGACTCAAGCTGTATAACATCATTATTGTTGAAAGATTGAACTCGTTTCATAACTGATGAACTTTACATGGTTATTAACCTGAACTGAATCAAGAATTACAGCAGAATTATAATTTGTCTCATTTGATGAAGTTTGCATCATTGATTCTGTTATTTTTCTGCTTTGAAACAATCTGTACTGTAAGGTGTAAGGTATTCGAGTCAAAAAATATCTTTTTTGCTACTTTGTAGTTTGATTGAGTATCAAAGACATTAGCAACTTTTACTCTCCACTTGACTATGTTTTTGACTATATACTCCAGTACATTTGAGATGAGTAATGCAATTACATTTTGCATGGCTCATAACTTTTTCTGCAGCAGATTATTTCTGTTTAAAGAAGTGATATCGCCATCTACAGGACATTGAAGGTACTAAATCTTGAAACCAGCATGTCCAATGCAAGTAGACTTTGACTATTTAATTTCACTTAACATTATTTTATTTATCTGTAATATTGAAGAGAACTTTTTGAAGGATATTGGTTTACTTATGCTCTTTTTGAGCACTTGAACTGAGACTTGAGAGTTTGTAGATGTTTAAGAGGCTGTTGTGTCGACCTTGATTTATTGCAATACTATATTCAGTTTTTTGATTTTAGAATATAAAATATGTGATTGCTCTCCTCATAAATCATCCTTTTCTTGTTTTTCACTGGCATGTCTCTTAGGTGTCAGGTGCATGTTTGAACTTACATTCAGTATAAGTAAAATACTTAAGTACTGATAAAATCAGATACTCAAAGACTTTTACTCGCGTCGTAATGGAACTGGTCATTTTTGCTGAAAGGTATCTGTACTTAACCCTTATAAGCTATTCGGGGTCTTTTTAAATAAATAAATTGAAATATCTTGTTTTATGTTAGTTTGAAAAAAGTCACACTCAAGCTGTTCTCTTCGAAAATGGATCAAATTCATCCTCAAAATCAGAAACAACGTAGAACACACAGACAGAAATGAAGCGGCAACACTTTAAAACATCCACAATGCAAAATGATCAGGCTCACACACACACACACACACACACAGAGAGAGAGAGAGAGAGAGAGATGAAAGGATGGGACAATACAATTTAGCACGAACTTCAGTACAAAACTGACTTTAGTACAAAAAATGCTAAACTTGGAAAAAACTTGATTTTTATCGTTATAATCGTGATTTCATAATATGTCAAAAACTTATGGAAATGTCTTTCAGTTAGTCAAAAAGCATGTTAAATAGCATATAAATAGCAAATATAGTCGAGCTCTATCCATAAAGTGGGTGAAAGTGATCATTTTTTACTTTTACAGCTTTACTTTCCAACAGATGGCAAAAATCTAATATTAAATCATGGTAAATTGTCCATGTTATCTCCATGAATGAAAATGAGAAATATTAAAACATGCTATAAATTCCCCCAAAACTGCACAAATACAGTTGAGCTTAAAAGTTTACATACCCCTTGCAGAATATGTAAAAATGTGAATCATTTTAACAAAATAAGAAGAATCATGAAAATTGCATGTTATTTTTTATTTAGTACTGCCCTGAATAAACTATTTCACATAACAGATGTTCATATATAGACCACAAGACAAAATACATAAATAACTGAATTTATAAAAATGACCCAGTTCAAAGGTTTACATACCCTTGATTTTGTGTGGTTACCTGGATGATCCATGACTGTTTGTTTCAAGGTCCTTTGTTTGTCCTGAGCAGTTAAACTGAGCTCTGTTCTTCAGAAAAATCCTCCATATGCATTTTTTGCATATTTGAACCCTTTCCAGCAGTGACTGAATGATTCTCAGATCCTTCTTTTCACACTGAGGACAACTGAGGGACTCAAACACAACTATTAAAAAAGGTTCAAACATTCACTGATGCTCCAGAAGGAAACACGACAGATTAGAGGTGAAAACTTTTTGAATTGGATGGATAAATTGTACTTTTTGTCTTCTGGGAAACATGCAAGCATCTTCTATAGCTTCCAAAAAACATGATCTTTAAACAAAATAAGAAAAACTTGCACATCATCTTGTTTAAAAGTTTTCACCCCCCCAACTCTTAATGCATCATGTTTCCTTCTGGAGCATCAGTGAATGTTTGAACCTTTTTAATAGTTGTGTTTGAGTCCCTCAGTTGTCCTCAGTGTGAAAAGAAGGATCTGAGAATCATTCAGTCACTGCTGGAAAGGGTTCAAATATGCAGAAGATGCTGGAAAATCAAAGAATCTGCAGGACCTGGAGGATTTTTCTGAAGAACAGAGCTCAGTTTAACTGCTCAGGACAAACAAGAGATTCATGAACAACCATCACAAAACAAAAAAACAGTCATGGATCATCCAGGTAAGAATCAAGGGGATGTAAACTTTTGAACTGGGTGATTTTTATAAATTCAGCTTTTTTTTTTTTTTTTGTCTTGTGGACTATATGTGAACATCTGTTATGTGAGTTTATTCAGGGCAGTACTAAATATTAAATAACATGCAATTTTCATGATTCTTCTTATTTTGTTAAAATGATTCACATTTTTGCATATTTTGCAAGGGGTATGTACACTTTTGAGCTTAACTGTATAGTAAAAACATTAATAAAGTGTGAAAAATTACATTTTTTTTTTTTTTTTTTTTTTTACAAAAACATTATTTTGTTACAAAATCACATTTTATTTTCTGGGGTCTGAGTGTACATTCCAAACGAACAGCTTACAAGGGTTTAGTGTGGTTTTCAGGTAATCTTTACACCTCTGATTGTATAAAGCGCTATAAAGCTGACGAGACTCGTGACATTCAGAGATTTATAAGTGTGACTGAAGTGTTGAAATACTCTTTGTAAGCTGATCACCAGAAGTATTTCTAGTTATTCTCTCTCTCTCTGTGTGAAGCAGCGAGTCTCTGGACAGCTCTATTGATTTGTTCCAGCGTTTCCTGGCAAACTGATGCCTGTAGATGGAATAATGGGAACTCCTGAGAAATAACAAACTCAACTAAACACACGGACACCTCTCTGGGAATCTGGGACCCAATGAAATCCTTCACCGTCTACTTATACGTCATCAATGGAGAGAAAAACATCCGATACAGTATTGAACATCAGGCCAATCCTGGACAGAAATACACGGTCAACAGCGCTGAGAAGACTGACAGAGTTTTCGAATTTCTTTGAGGCGAATCTGTGATTAATATTCTTGAGCTTTTGAAATGCACAATTCTGTCAATCAAACGAGAGTTTGGCTTTAATCTGGCTCAATGTTTTGCAGAAATGCTCTATTTCCAAAAACACTCTGCTGCATTTGTTTTGGTTAAATACATGTTTGTGCTGGAATAGGAACGTGAGATTGGATTGGGATCCGAGGGAACGCCGCACCAACATGTAATACCGGGAGACGCATGAAGGCAAAATCAATTAATCTGAAGGCTCTTATTAGCGGTTCTCAGAGCCGCATTCACTGCAATTTAGGCATTTTTGTCTGTGTATTGATCCAATTTTTAATTCTGTGACTTCAAAGCGAGCGCGGAGTTCTCGATGTACAGTTCCTGCTCGAGCCCAATAAAGTGATTACCTTGAACATCTCGAGGAAAAACAGAGCAGAAATAGAACAAAACCGTCTGTTCTGGTTTCCTGCGAGTGCTTAATGAGTTTCATTGAATGTAGCCGGTGAGTCAGACAGAATCTCTGCCGTTCATAATGATGCGAACAAAAGATAACTTCAAAGTGCGCGGCGCGCGCAGGTCGCACAAGGTCCGTCGATTTAATGATGCCGCTTCGGCTTCCTCCGCCATCAGTGCCCTCTGAAGTCATCTGGACAGAGGCTCTCAGAACAGCAGAGTTAAATCTCTCCTCCTTCTTTGGTTTTGTCTTCTTCTCCATCTTGATGAGGAAGCCGCTTCTCGGCTGGTTAATGATGTGTCTTTGCCCATTGGATGTGTGTCTGTTCCAGGCCTCCTCTCTCTTCACCGACGGACCGACTGAAGTATGTTGTGCACAAAATGACATTTCCAATCTGTTTGGCTGGATTTAGGAAGCTTCCAGGAATCAGATCATACGGGTTTTCAGTCTCTGCATAAACAAACAAGAGCATCTGCACATGCATATGTGAGAAAAAGAAAAGATATTCAGAATTTGTTTCAGTTAGTAGTAAAGCTTTCTGTACTTTTAATACACATTCAGTTCCACTACTGTTTATGAAAGAAGTCTCTTCTGAATTTTAAAAAATACAGTAAAAATTGTGAAATATTTTTACAATTTAAATCAGCTGTTTTCTATGTGAATATATAGTAAAGTGTAATTTATATCCAGTGATCAAAGCTGAATTTTCAGCATCATTTCTCCATCATTACTCTTCAGTGTCACATGATCCTTCAGATATCATTCTAATATGATGATTTGCTGCTCAAGAAACATTTCTGATTATTATCAATGTTGAAAACAGTTTCATATTTTTGTGGAAACTGTCATACATTTAATTTTAAGGATTCTTTAATGAATAGAAAGCTCAAAAGAACAGCATTTATTTGAAATAGAATCTTTTAGAACATTATAAATGTCTTTACTGCCACTTTTGATCAATTTTATGACCTTGCCGAATAGAAGTATTAATGTATTTAAAAGTACTGATGCTATTATATGAGGTTTGGCCCTAGTGATAAAACATCACTGACATTTTCCACACCAGTGGATGTGGCATAAAACTAACTTGGATTCGCACCAAAAGCTCTAGTCTGAAATCATCCTAAAGTCAATGGTTTTCTGACCCATTAAAAGCAGAAGATCAGTGTTGATATTTGTCCTGTTCATCCATCATTAGAGCATCAGGATGACACTTCGGTCTCGGTCACAGCTGGCTGGAGGCGCTGTCCGCTGCGCAGCAGATGGGTCTGTCACATTCAGCCCGACGGGGTGTCTGACCCTGAGCCCTCGCCGGTCCTCGACCCCTCATATGAGCCAGCGGGGTGGTCTGAAAGAGATGGGAGGCTGATTGGTTAGTTAGGATGGTGTTAGAGAAGAGTCTGGTCAATACCACTGATCTGAGACTAGTTTGTATGTAAGCAATACTGGCAAAGCATCAATGCAAAATGACAGAAAAATGGCACTAGTGGCAAAATAACAAAATTTGAAATGCAATTCAATGGAATGCAGCGCAATGCAATTTAGTCCAATGATTTGACTGAATCAATTCCGATTAGGGGCTGCTTTAATGACACCTTTTTAACTGAACACAGAAGACTTTTAATGCATTCTTGCCGTTCATTTACATGTTTAGTCTATAGGTTTGTGCGTTTTGAATGTGTATGTGTTGAGACTTCAGGGCTGCGTTTTCGTTGTTTCAGATCCTTTATCTCAACTGGATACGGCCTGGATCTGGCAGACTACGGCAAACCTCGGGATAAAAAAGAGATGTGTTTTTAGTCTAGATTTAAACTGACAGAGTGTGTCTGCTTCCCGAACAATGCTACGAAGACTGTTCCAAAGTTTAGGTGCCAAATAGGAGAAGGATCTACCGCCTGCGGTTGATTTTGATATTCTAGGTATTATCAACTGGCCTGAATTCTGAGATCGCAATAGACGTGAAGGACTATAAAGCTCACTCAGGTACCGTGGAGCTAAACCATTTAGTGCTTTGTAAGTAATTAGCAAGATTTTAAAGTCTATACGATGTTTAATACCGAACCGGACTAATATGGTCATACTTCCTAGTTCTAGTAAGAACTCTAGCTGCTGCGTTTTGGACCAGCTGGAGTTTGTTTATCAGGCGAGCAGGGCAACCACCCAGTAGAGCGTTACAGTAATCTAGCCTTGAGGTCATGAACGCATGAACTAACTGTTCCACATTTGTCATTGAGAGCATATGTTTATGCTAGTTTAGATATATTTTTAAGATGGAAGAATGCGGTTTTTACAGCTAGAAATGTGGCTTTCAAATGAAAGATTGGTATCAAAGAGCACACCCAGGTTCCTAAGTGACAACGAAGACTTGACAGAACATCCATCAAGTGTTTGACAGTATTCTAGGTTATTACATGAAGACGTTTTTGGTCCAATAATTAGAATCTCTGTTTTTTCTAAATTTAGTAGTAGGAAATTGCTAGTCATCCAATTTTTTCATATCAGCTATGCATTCCGTCAATTTAGTGAAATGGTAAGTTTCATCAGGGCGCGAAGAAATATAGAGCTGAGTATCATCAGCGTAACAGTGAAAACTAACGCCATGCTTCCTGATGATATCTCCCAAGGGTAGCATGTACAGAGTGAAAAGCAATGGTCCTAGTACTGAGCCTTGCGGTACTCCATACTGAACTTCTCTTCGTTTACTGATATAAACTGATAACGGTCAGATAAGTATGAACCATGTTAGTGCAATTCCACTAATGCCAACATAATTTTCAAATCTATTCAAAAGAATGTTGTAGTCGATAGTGTCAAATGCAGCACTAAGATCCAGTAACACTAATAGAGAGATACAACCACGATCTGATGATAAGAGAAAATTATTTGTGACTCTAGTCCAATGCAACACAATGCAGTTTAGTCCAATGTAACGCAATGCAATAAAATAAAATATATTTTAAAACATTCAGTAAATAGTTTTGAGACATAGAAAATGTGAAAATGCACAAGTTATGTGGACTAATATTATGATACTTTTATGTGTTTTTAGCTATATTTCAAGGTCTTGAACCACTTCCTTAACCAGTTTCCTCAATGAGCCGATTCTTCTATTTCTATTGCTGAAGAATAACAAGAGGAAACGAGTGTGAATAAGTGAGACAGATGCACAAAAACTAATTAGTTTGTGTACAGACACACTGTGAAACTACAACACAAACACTATGACACACAACAACACTATAACCATAATGATCAATCACAATGATCTGAACACGACTGCAGGATCAATACCATCTCAGGGTTCTGCTGCTCTGATGTCCTGTAAACGCTATTAACTTCATAAATGGGACATAAAATCAAAGACATGAAAATAACACTGCACAGTGTGTTTATGCTTTCAGTGAATTAACTGCACCATTCATGTTCCTGACATACTTCAGAAAGAGAGAAATAACAAATGAGTGAATCAGTGATTAATATTATCTAGGTACAGTACATTTGAACTAATTAAATGTATGATAAAATACAGCTGGATACAGAACAAAAATCATAATGAGTCTGAAATATGAAATAATGACAGTTTTTTCCTGCATGATTCTCTAAAAATGAAAAGTGTTTTCCTCATTTCCAGCAATTAGGTCTGTCCATAATCCCCAAAGAGGCCAATTAATTCTGCATTAATCTCTTCAGTGAATCTAAAGAGAAAAGCGTGCTCGAGTCCAAATCCAGTCCATCTTTAGCCAAACTTCATGTTTCTCTCTCATAACGCTTCATCAAGAGGGTCGTTGCGTGTCTTAAGTGCTTCATGAGCGTCTCGGCCAAATGTGGGTTTAGTAAACAAAGATTTTCAATCCTCATGGCTTTTGATTTCATTTTACGCCTGTTAGATTATTAAAATGGTTTATTTTTGTCTCAGATAATAAGGCTTTGCATATCTTAAAACCATAATTCAACTGCATTTTATTTGACAAATATATTCATCTGATTTTGGTGTAATAATGATTCTGCTTGGAAACTTTCAGCTACTCTAGCCAAAAGTTTGGAATAATTAAGAGGTTTTTGAAAGAAGTCTCTTCTGCCCACCAAGGCTGCATTTATTTGATCAAAATACAGTAAAAAGTTTGAAATATTATTATAATTTAAACAGCTGTTTTCTATGTAAATACATAGTAAACTGTAATTTATATCCAGTGATCAAAGCTGAATTTTCAGTATCATTACTCCAGTCTTCAGTGTCACATGATCCTTCAGAAATCATTCTGATATGATGATTTGCTGCTCAAGAAACATTTATGATTATTATCAATGTTGAAAACAGTTGTGCTGCTTCATATTTTTGTGAAAATCATGATACACTACCATTTAAAAGTTTAAAAAAACAATACTTTCATTCAGCAAAAACGCATTAAATTGACAGTAAAGTGACAGTAAAGACATTTATAATGTTACAAAAAATTCTATTTCAAATAAATGTCCTGAGACAAGTTTAATGTAGAGTTTAAAGTAGTTTAAAGGATTAGTTCACTTTCATATAAAATTTTCCTGATAATTTACTCACCCCCATGTCATCCAAGATGTTCATGTCTTTCTTTCTTCGGTCGAAAAGAAATGAAGGTTTTTGATGAAAACATTCCAGGATTATTCTCCTTATAATGGACTTCAATGGCCTCCAAACGGTTGAAGGTCAAAATTATAGTTTCAGTGTCCTACGCCTTCCCTATTCTACTTATGGAATGAACGCAGCGCCAGTTACATTTTTTCCGTAAGTAGAATAGGGAAGGCGTAGGACATACAGTGTAAGCTTTTTGAAGAATACTAAAGTACAGTTTTGGCGGAAGCACTTGGAAGGCGATCATTTGTTTATATAAAGCATATATATTTAAATTTTTTTAGAAAATGACTGATCGTTTCGCTAGATAAGACCCTTATTCCTCGTCTGCTATCGTTTAAAGCTCTTTGAAGCTGCACTGAAACTGACATTTTGACCTTCAACCGTTTGGAGGCCAGTGAAGTCCATTATAAGGAGAATGATCCTGGAATGTTTTCATCAAAAACCTTAATTTCTTTTCGACTGAAGAAAGAAAGACATGAACATCTTGGATGACATGGGGGTGAGTAAATTATTAGGAAAATTTTATATGAAAGTGAACTAATCTTTTAAGAGCACTAGTAAAGTGATGTTTAACTTAACAAACACAGCCAATTTCAATGTTCAATCAAGCATAGAGCAAAAAACAAAAGTTATTTTATAATTATTTTTAATATAAAAAATATATATATTTTTTAGATAACAGTTATCCTCGTATAGATCTCATATAATGGACAGCACAGACAGGCTATAAACTTTCATTGTAAACCCTTTGGGCTGAACAATAATGGTGTCCATTTAACATTCAAACATTTTGAGCATATTTCGTCTGAGGGCTTTTCATTCCCGTTGAACAGCTCGTGATGAGGTCATAATTCCTCCGTAATGGCTCAGTCTCCAATGTTCTGTGATTGATGGACCCTCTTCAGGAGCTCCAGTGGGCTTAATGGACACGTCTCAGTCCAAATTGCACTCAAGAGCTTTTGGAAGAGACCAAATGCAACGTGGACTGATGCCAAACTCCGGCAGGTCTTTAGACCTTTACAGGATGGCACACATGATAAATACTGTGAACTGGGGTTACGTTTGACCGCGAGCGGCAATCTATGCAGATGTACAGCAGTGATTTGACCATCCTTCACTTCATATATCAGGCTGAATCACTGACACTCTCAAAATCTCGGTTTCTGTCTTTAGACATGGAAAAGGAGAAAGCGCTTCCCATGCAGCTTACTTTATAAAAGCATTCAGTTTCAAAAGTGCTGAGTGTAAATGCATTCATGCCACCTCTGAGCAGCACTCAATAGTCTGTGTAGAGACACTTAATGCTGCTTCTGTGCCACATCTGCACAGAAAATTTGCCATCAGGCTGATGTCACATAGAACACCCTAGCAACCACATAGCAACATGATAAACAGCACTTAAAACACCCTAGCAAAACCACATAGAAACATGACAAACAACACTCGGAACACCTTAGCAACCACATGTCAACATGATAAACAACACTCGGAAAACCCTAGCAACCACATAGCAACATGACAAACAGCACTCAAAATATCCTAGCAACTGCATACCAACATGATAAACAACACTCTAAACACCCTAACTGTGCGTTCACACCGCCGCCGGCGAGAGCGTCAAAATTCGCCTTAGCTGCCCTGGCAACAACGCTGTACTGTGCGTTCAAACCGCCACTGGCGGGAGGGTCAAAGTAAATGACAAGTTGTGGCAACCAATCGGAATCCTCTCAAGCGAGGACCTCTACATTCCGATTGGTTGCCGCTGAACCGCGTCATAGCTCATTACCATAATGTTGGCCTGACTTCAACTCTCCTCAACGCTCTCACCGTCCAAGACGCGCCGCGCCGCGCCGCTCTCGCCGGAGCTCGCCGGAGCTCGCCGCCGGCTCACATTGAAAATGAATGACTTCCTGTCACTTTGACGCTCTCGCCAGCGGCGGTGTGAACGCACGGTAAAAACAACTGCATAGCAACATGATACACAACACTCTAAACACCCTGGCAACCGCATAGAAACATGATACACAACTCTCAAAACATCCTATAGCAACTGCATAGCAACATAAACAACACTCAAAACACCCTATAGCAACCACACAGCAACATGGTAAACAACACTCAATACACCCTATAGCAACCACACAGCAACATGGTAAACAACACTCAATATACCCTAGCAACCCCATAGCAACATAAACAACAATTGAAACACCCTATATCAACCCCATAGCAACATAAACAACACTCAAAACTCCCTATAGCAACTGCATAGCAACATGATAAACAACACTCAATACACCCTATAGCAACCACACAGAAACATGGTAAACAACACTCAATATACCCTAGCAACCCCATAGCAACATAAACAACAATTGAAACACCCTATATCAACCCCATAGCAACATAAACAACTCAAAACACCCAATAGCAAACCCATAGCAACATAAACAACACTCAAAACACCCTATAGCAACTGCATAGCAACATGGTAAACAACACTCAATACACCCTAGCAACCCCATAGCAACATAAACAACAATCGAAACACCCTATAGCAACCCCATAGCAACATAAACAACACTCAAAACACCCTAGCAATCGCATAGCAACATGATACACAATACTGAAAACACCCTAGCAACTGCACAGCAACATGATACACAACACTCAAAACAGCCAATAGCAACTGCATAGCAACATGATAAACAACAATCGAAACACCCTATAGCAACCCCTTAGCAACATAAACAACACTCAATACACTCTAGCAACCCCATAGCAACATAAACAACACTCAAAACACCCTAGCAATTGCATAGCAACATGATACACAATACTGAAAACACCCTAGCAACTGCACAGCAACATGATACACAACACTCAAAACAGCCTATAGCAACTGCATAGCAACATGATAAATAACACTCCACACACCCTTGCAACCGCATAGCAACATGATACACAACACTCAAAACATCCTATAGCAACTGCATAGCAACATGATAAACAACAATCGAAACACCCTATAGCAACCCCATAGCAACATAAACAACACTCAAAACACCCTAGCAATCGCATAGCAACATGATACACAATACTGAAAACACCCTAGCAACTGCACAGCAACATGATACACAACACTCAAAACACCCAAGCAACTGCATAGCAACAACCTAGCAACCAAACACAACATACAGTTCATTTAGCAGATGCTTAAAGCCCCTCATGGTGGAAAATGGTGGAAAACAAACTCCAATAAACTTCGAAAGTTCTGCATTAAACCATAACCATAAAAATGACCTGTACTGTATCAGTCATAATAAGGCAGTATCAGGAGACCTCTGGTTGCAAACTCTGTTTTACAGTACGTTCACTTCAATATATATTTTTTCAGATGTGTTCTTTCAATGAAAGTAAATGAGGTGCAGTACTCACCATAGCCGGGTCACTCTGGTTCTGCTGGTCAGATCAGGCTGTAACTCTCCTCCAGACTGAAGCGAGCGCCGCTGACCCGTGAAAGGCCAGCATGAGGATTACACTACACATCTGCGCTCGCACAAGCCTCAGGTCTCGGCTAAAGGGATTGAATCTTCCTCCTCCGTGTTCCTCGCGCCTCTCTAATCCATTTACTGGCCTTTCCTGGGATCAAACCCAGGATCACGCAGTGAAGCCTCTCCAAAGGGGATTTATGGTCATCCATCCGGGATTCTGATCCAGAACAATGGTTTGTGTCACTCGCTGCTGATTCAGGATGTCATCATTTATTAAACACTGATTTGGCATCAGTGCACTGTAAAATATTATATGACCAGTAAGTCATGACAACTTATGTTTTTACATCACATCAACTCATCAAAATAACTTAATAAGCAATTTAAATTGTTTTTAAGAAAAAGATATACAAAATGAAACTAAAATTTTTAAGTAGAATTTAAGTTGAAATGACTTGGACAGCCTATTTGATTATACTTAAAAATGTAATGTTAAGTTAAAATAGGTGGAAATTATTTACAGTGTGTTAATTTAGTATTATTTATACAACATTACATTTTTTAGAATTTTTTTATTAATATTTTTAAATTAACTTTTCATTTTATATTTTCAGTTTTCATTTTAATTTCAGTTCATTTTTAGTAATTTTGTTTTTGTCATAATTTATTAAAGTTAAATTCAGTTCACATCAGTGTTTATTTATATACTATTATAATTATTATAATTTTTTTTATATTTTCAGTTTTAATTTTTAGTTTTTTTTTTGTGATTGTATGTGATTTTGTCATTAATTTATTAAAGTTAAATTCAATTTGTAACAGTGTTGATTTATACTATTATAGTTTTTATACATTTTTTCAATTTTTTGAAACTTTTAATTTTATGTTTTCAGTTTTCATTTTAATTAGCTTAATTTTAGTTAGTTTATTATGTGCTTTTGTCATTATTATTATATTTTAATATTTATAAATAATTAGTAGCCTACTATCTTCAATTCTTATTTTTAATTTTTAAATTTCATTTGTTTAAGATTTTTATCTAATATTGTTTTTTATTTAATTTTAGATTTATTTCAATTTCAAATGTTTTTTCTTTTTAAAAATAGTTTTTAGTTTTAATTAACCATAACAATCCTGCTTTGCATGTGATTTTAATGGCATTAAAGACATTTACGGCAACAACGTAAAGTCGTTTATGAGGAGAAATCCCACTACATTTCCAGAAAGCATTTCTACTTTGAATGGGATGCAGCATTATCTAACAGCATCCAAACAAGCATCTATTTACGACATACTGTATATATTCATAAAGTTTAAATCCTCCTACATGTGCAAAAGAAGAAAAAACCAGAATGAAAAACCTGCTTAATTAATTCTCACATTCAGCAGGGAATTACAACAAAACCTTCATCTAGAAACAACCTTTAGCTTTATTATCAGGAGATTCCAGTGGTTTATTAATCTATTGCTTTTTATTACAAATGACCTTTCATACCAGTAATATCTTAATTACTTAATTACGTTGGCCTATAAACCTGCAACAGTAAGCAATATAATTAAAGATCACTTCTGCGGTTTCCATTCCTTTCCTTTTCTTTTTAGGCTTAAATCCTATAGCAAGTGCTCAAGCTTCGCCTCCGGAAAAGCTCTTCTGCAGAAAATCTTGAGTGACTCGACTAGATTATAATATTATATATGTTTCTTTTTGCTGCTTCCTCCTATTATAGTGTAGTTTCAGACACCAACCGACCAATAAATCAACAGAAGAGATTTGACTCCAATGACCTCTAGATAATTTCTTCAAAATCTGTTCTTATAATGTGACAAATAAGATATTTATAACTTCTGCTTTATATGCATGTTGACGTTCATATGAAGGCCTAATCAGAAAAAACAATGCATGACGACAACCCATAACGCATCTCTATCTGTATAACTCCAAGTCACCTTCAGATGGTTTTTTTTGACTCAAGGGAACAATTATGCACTAATCGGCGTGTGTTTAGGTGTAATTGATCGTTTTAACCCCCGGAGGCTCTTGTGTTATTGGCGCCGTGTGCTTTAATAAAGAATCCGATAGAAATGTGCGCATGCTGAACATGTTCTGAAGGCAGCGGCCCGAAACGCCAATCAAACGGTGAGAAAGAGGCCAATTTACACGAACAGCAGTGAATGAAACACGTCACGACTGAAGCTTTCGTTTAATTAGTCATGTCATCATTTCTGGGAAATTAACGAGCATCTCAACTGATGGTCCTGGAATATGAATTCTAAAACAGATCACTTCTGCAATTCACATAATCAGTTCAATTACACTGCAAAGATTAATCAAAAAACATCTATATGGTCATGCAGAAGAGCCAAAAGTGAGTGTTCCAGTTTTTCTCAATCGATTTGACACATTTCTCCAAACTCAGATCACTGTTCTCAACAGTTAACTGTAATTGTCTCCTCCACTTTACTCAGCTCTTCTCCTATCCCTCTTTCTTTACTTCCTCCTCTCTCCTCATATATGATCTCCTCCTGTATGTTTACTGTATTTCCTACGGTAGAAGGTAATAATGTTAAGCCTGATACTGTAATCAACATCCAGACGACCCCAAATAGATCATTGTGTGAGAGTGAAAATGGTTGTAGATCTCTCAAATACTGATAAAAACAGCTCATTTCAAGTATGGGTAGATATATATTTACAAATATTTGGTTGTACCACCTGACAAAAAAGTAACAAAAAAATGAATTTAAATATTTTGAACCATACCATTTTTGAAGCTTTATTTGCTCAATGATCCATATAACAAAACCTGCTGAAAAAACATTACAATAAAAGTGTATTTTCGTCAAGCGGCAACCTCCCGCGGTCTCTCTTGAATCCAAACGGAAGTGACTTAAACTGCAATTCATCGACTGGCCACTAGAGACAGGCTCCAAAAGGGAGTCAATCCCAATGCCATGTTAAAATGCCCAACTTTACAGCAGAAAAAAACATGTTTACAGTCTGGTACAAAAAGTGTTTTTTGTCTATACAGCTAATTTTGCCCTTCATGACAACTGTGAATAAATTATATTAAGCCTTAAAGTTCTGCATAATTAAGGGCGTGGTCACTTGAGTGACAGGTGGAGTGCCACTGTTGTCACTAGCCATTTGTCTGCTTTCTGTCACCTCAGCTAATTCCAGCCGCTGAACTTGGCATCTCTGCCTTGTTTGTGCTTTGGGATTATTTCATATAATTATCAAATAATATGGCTTGCTGTGCGGTTAATGGTCGAGACAGATGTGCGTCTGTGTACATGTGTGCACATGAAGAAGATAAACAACACACGTTGTTGGATCGGCATTGGCTAAAAGTTTTGTTCGTGATATTTACTATGACAAATATGCCTCTCAAGACACCACAAAATCCGACAGCACTGCTTGGATATTATAACTAAAACTGCTGCACTATTTTGAAAAATGCATTTATTTGTGAGAGTCTAATGTATACGTACAGTTTTACAACATAAACGCTCAGATTGCGTAATTTCTTGAAGAACGATGATGGAGAGCAGATCATTTAGAAGAATTTCTATGCAAAAAATGGACAATATATCAAGATTTCATGTATTTAACGCGTTTGTGGACAAAAAGTGCTGTTTTTCAATGGACGCTCATGGACATTTTACCCAAGTGTGACGGACTGGATTCACCTCGCGATCGCTATTTCATTACAATAGCATTGAAGTCCCGTTTTGATTTTGTGTGTTGTCATTTGCACACCCGACACAAATTACAATATTAGTGTTGCTGGAGCATCTATATCATAAAAAAGACATTGTAGATTGACAGTGAATCTTTAGAACTTTCAAATGATATAACGTGTTATCTTTATTAATATTTCAGATTGTGTCTAAGATCGATAGATTGCTCCTTTAGCCTGAGCTAAAATGATCACGTCGTGCTAGGTGGGCGTGGTTTTAGCAACCAGTCATCTCAGCTCCACCCACGTCCCGCTTCTTTGCCCATTTTTGGTTATCTGGGAGTGACGTGTGGTGATGTGCTGCCAAGATGGCGATGGCCCACTGTAGGCTTCAAAAATGCTCTTCAGAAACCTACGGGTGACGGCACGGACACTACGTCCATATTTTTTTTACAGTCTATGATTTTCGTTAGTGTATTTGTACATCTACAGCTGAAAGTGTCTAAAATCATTAGTGTTCTAAAAAACATGTTTACAGCCTGGTACAAAAAGAATACACTTGTAGTTTTGATGTTAGTATTTACTTTTAATAAACACATTACTAGAAAAAAATGCAGTGTTTTATTTTGCAGTAAAGTTGAACTGTTTGGCTCAGGTAAGAGTGTGTTTGGATCACTGTGTTAACTGTTTTGCGAGCAGGTACTTTACTTTGGAGAAATGTGTCAAATCGATAGAGAAAAACTGTAATAATGCATAATGCATATTTGTGCTTGGAGTTGATTGTTTTATTTGTGATAATAACGTAATGAAACATGCCGAATTGTGGCGACTGTATGCATTTTTGAGGCTGTCACATGCAAAAACAAAAGACAACCAACAAAATATTAATAACGGTTTATGTTGCAATGCTTTTCCCCATCAGCTTTTTGTTCTATGCATTTTACTAAAAACCTGTTTTTTGCCAAATAATTGTCAGATAAATCAAGTTTACTGTTTTGTTGTCGCCTCATATTATATAAAAAATATATTTTCCACATATTTTGATGGTTTAATTGAACTTGTACGCTGTAAACAAATATTTTCATGATTTGTTATCACATTTTTTCTTTTGTCAAATAAACTTCAATAATTAATGTGGTTCAGATAACATAATATTTTGAGTTTCTGTTGATTAAATCAATCGCCTTCATTGTGTTAACTCAAATTTTTAATTTCAATGAACTCAAAATTTTAAGGCAACCAGGTAACTTACTTTTTCAAGTTAAACCAACAATTCTTTTTTTACAGTAAACACTTGTCCTGTACATGATCACACATTTTCCACACATGTAAATAAATCGACGCTGACAGAATGTTTTACAAGCACCATTTTATACTAGTACACATTTATTTACAGCGGTAAATTACAGTGTTAACAGGTGTTCAGATCAGGGAGACCTGCGACACACGAAAGGAAAGGAGCTTTAATCACCCAGAACAACAAAGCAAAAGTCTTTTCTGATTATGCATAGAGTATTTGAACATCTGAATAAGAAAAAATGATTTCAACTCAATAAGGATCGAGAAGCAGCTGGAAACATGATTAATAACTAAACCTTCAAATTAACCAGTAAATAAAACTTTTGTCATTTTTTTTTTTTTTTAGTGGCTTTAATGCAATAAATACGTGCGTCACCACATGGAGTCCTGCCGAAAAACTAAATAATGTTGAACTTTCATGCTTTGAGTAGCAACAGATGCTTCAGTTTTCATTAGAGGAAAATAAGTGCAGGTACAAATGAATGGAGGTTTTTTTGCAGCTCCATAAGCAGACATGGTTTAATTGACATCATACAGGCTTTACAAACACTTTACAAAAACAGATTTGGTAGATAATGCCCCTGCTGCTCCATGAATGAGTTCTGGAAAACCCACAGATGAGATCTGGAACCTCATTCCTAATGATACAGTAAGACTACATCATACTCATGTACTGTATGTACAAACAGCTGTGAACCATAGTAAAATATATCAAATATAAGAACTAAAGTGGCTCGAGTGGCAAACGTTGCCTTTATCATCAACAACATCGGCCAGAATCACATGCTACACAAATATACAGACGCGAATGATTGACAGGTGCATCAGCAGGTCACGGGATCCTGCTTTATATACTTAACATGTGCTCTTATTATGGCAAGAAGAAACCTCCAGTGTTACTGTTATAATAAAAAGAATTGCCGCTAATTGGAATAAAGCTGAAATCAATTCTGAATATTAAATTAAACATTTTTAAGAAACAGTTTGTTGAAGTACTAATATTACTAAAACTATAGTAAATAAAAAGTAAAAGTAAATTAAAGCTAAAAAGACAAAAACTAATAAAAATGACAAAAAGCACATAATAAAATTACAAAAACGTAATAAATTAAAATAAAAACTGACAAAAAATGACAAAAAGCACATTATAAAATTACAAAAAACTTTAAAATGACCTAAAATTAAAATAAAAACTAATAAAAAAACAAGCGAATTCAAAATGTCAATACATTTTTTTAAACTAAAAATAAAACGTTATTTAAAAAAATTTAAAAAAAAATTAAAAAAATAAATAAATACATTATTTTCAGTAATATATTATTTTACATTTCAAGCATTTTAAATAAGTAAAATAAAATAAGCCTAAGTCCTAAAATTACTTAAAATAAAACTTAAATAAAATAAATTAATGTCAAATATAAAAAACTAATACAAATTACAAAAGCACATAATAAAATTACAAAAAAAACTTAAAAATATAAAAAATGAAGCTAATTCAAAATATTAATACACTTCGTTAAAGTTAAATAAAATATAAATATTAGATGAAAATGTTTAATTTTAAATACAATTGCCTTAGCAATTAAGTGAAATAAAATACAATTTTAAAAATAAAACTCAAATTAAAACAAAATAAAAATAAAAATGACAAAAGGCACATGATAAAAGTACAAAAACTTAAACTAAGATTAAAATGAAAACTAAAAATATAAAAATAAAAGCAAATTCAAAACATTAATAAATACTAAATAAATAATATTAAAATAACACCGGACTCCAGGGGGCGACGGAGTCAGTTTTCTCTTTTAGCTTAATCACTATCCTGATGGACTAACCTTTAAAGAGCAAGTTCATTAAACTCTTTACAGCAGGTGCCTGAATAACAACACATCAGCTTTGAGAGATTTAATGTAAACTCTAGCGCCCTCTGGAGTGCTGGAGCCACACAGAAACACACATTCAGTGCAGGTACAATCAGACTGAGCTTACAAAGCGTCGGTCAAACATTCGCTTCTTTGTGTATTTGTGCAGAACACGTCCAGCCATTCTCAAATCACACATTAATCAACATAAATTAAGAAGAGCATTTCATCCGGCATCATGGCAGTTGAGGAAATCCAAACTACAAAGTGACTTTACTACAAAGTTTTGCCAGGTTTCTTTTGAGAAGCGACCCTGACGACAAGATGGAGAATACAAACCGATGACGTCTTCAAATGTTGACATATATGAGACGCACCGTCTCAAAAGAGCCTAGGACATGCCTGGAAAAATAGAAGAAATCCAAAGGGTTGTGGGATAAAAACCGATGAACACATTTAGATGAGAATCTGAAATCACTGCAAAAATCACTTTCTTCCTCAGTGTTTCTCTCTTGTTTTCCAGTACAAACATCTAAACATTCTTAAATCAAGAAAACTTTATTGGAGAAGAAAAATGACTGAAGATATTAAGTCTAGTTTACTTAAAAATGGATCTATTACATATATTTGTGAGTTCAGAAAATAAACAGTCTTTATTCACTAATAGATTCTTTTGAAACAAGCTTTGTGAAGCTTCGAAACTTTTGCAAATCATTAGTTTCGCTTCGTTGCATCAGAACCGTTTCGAATTTTTTTGAAATTTCAATATTTCGCCGCTACGATCTCTGCAAACCCATGAACCGTCTGTCGGCTATATGATTTTTACCTGTTCTTGGATCAATTTTATACATTTGTAGACATTTAATGACACATTTGCATATTAAAAAGAGGAGTTGTAGTTAAAAGTCTCTGATTAACCAAGCTCTCCATAAAATGATTTAATTTTATTCATAAAATAAACCACACATATTAGAGAACCTTCATATGATTTGTTAATCGCACTTAATAGATGACACCTTGAATAAAACATTTGCAAATAGTTTGTAAAAGGTGTTTTTTGAAACAGTGAATCATTTTACAAAGCAATTGGTTCAAGTGATTCAAATGTTCTAAATGTGAAACTAAACAGAGCAGGGAAAAGGGAACTAAAGGAAACAGAACAGAATATCAAAATAAGAGTCCACTGAATGGAACATAACGAATAATGAATTTATGCTTAAAACAAGAAAAAAAATCTGACAGTGGGGTCAAAAAAATAAAGAAAAAAATTATATATATATATATATATATATATATATATATATATATATATATATATATATATATACACACACACACACATTTAAAAAAAACGTAAAGCCTTTTTTTAAGATTTCCGCAATTTAATTAATAGTAAAATTCTATCAGACTGAACTGAATAATCCTTATGAATTTTAATTGAATAAGTGAACAATCCTTAATCAATTATTCAATTACAATTTTTACTATTAATTAAATTGCTTAAATCTTAATAAAGGCTTAACATTTTTGTTGAATGTATATATATATATATATATATATATATATATATATATATATTTCTCCTGTTTTAAGCATAAACTCAATTTTGATCAATTACTATTTTAATATCTTAATATTTTTAGTCATTTTGCTTCTCCAGTAAATGTATCTTGATTTAAGAATAATTAGATATTTGTGCTGAAAAACAACACAAAAAATACTGAGGAAGAACATGATTTTTTGCAGTGTTTATGGCACAATACGACGTCCCGCTGGTCAGAAATCGGACTGGACATGCCTGGACAGTAGAAGAAGGCCTGGGAATTCAATGGGCTCATTTCTGAGATCCTCCAAAACACAAAGACGGACACATCAACCGAAAAGTAGTGCTGGAGCCGTCGTGAATAGAAAGAACAGTAGATTTATCACAAAAAAACTCTGTTTATATTTGAACATATTTACACGCCCTTCATTAGTGAAGATTTCTTTTCTTTTTTCTTCTTTTTTCTTTTCTCTTTTGTGATATTTTTTTTCATTTCTGTTTTGGTCTCAGTTTGTTGGGGCCGGGAATGCCTCCGGTCTCCATTACGCTTTGCTGTCGTCCTGTTTTGTGTGGATGCTGTTGTCCGTGTGGACCTTGATCTCGATCAAGTCCGGCTTGAGCACCTCCTTGCCGTTCTCCTCCTTCAGCGGGAGTTTCCTGCGGTCAGAAGTGAGCAGACGCTCGAGTTTAGTCACTATTCTCTCAAACACACAAACGGGACCGTGATGCAAACGACTGACGACGGCACTTCGGTGAGGTCATGCATCTCATTAGCATGCAAATGTTCTACGGCAGCAGTCACATGACAAACTGATCGTGGAGATACAAAAAACACAGCTAGATATATCCACTTTAGATATTCTACTGACTATAAATAACTTCGCAACTACATCTACAACAACCCTACCAGTCTACTCTTACTCTAATGAGAGTTAGTTGACATGTAGCTGCAAAGTTACTTATAGTTAGTAGAATATCTAAAGTGGACCACCAAAACACTTCTTATATTTTTAAACCATTTTTAACTATCTGAGGAATTAATTAAAACCACAAACGACCCAAACTGACCAACTGATTCAACTACCTCACAGATTTATAGTTAGGCCCGTTCACAGCAAGGACGATAACTATAATGTTTTAATATTAATTCTAATCATGTGAGAATAGCGAAGTGCCAGAGGAACAATAAATAATACATAATAATAAATTAATACTACATAAAAATATATAAAAAAGACAAAACTACAAAAAATTACAAAAGCAGATAATAAACTTACAAAAAAACAACTTTTTGTAAAAAAAAAAAAATATACTTTTTGTTAAATTAAATAAAATTTTAAACAAAAATTGAAAAAACTTTAATAAAAACTAGCAATGTTGTCTTTGCAACTAAATGAAATGAAATAAGTTTAAGCTGAAGTACTAAAATTACTTAAAAATAAAACTGAAATAAAAATATAACTTCAAAACTAATAAATATGACAAAAGCACATATAAAATTACAAAAAAACTTAAAATAAAATTAAAATGAGAACTGAAAATATAAAAATAGATGCCAATTCAAAATATTATTAAATTTTTGTTAAATTGAAAAAACTTAAAAAGTAGCAATGTTGCCTTAGCAACAAAGTGAAATGAAATAAGTTTAAGCTGAAATTTACAAAAAATAAACCAATAAAATTGAAATAATAATAAATTAATTCAATATAAAAAATACAAAAAACTAATAAAAATGACAAAAGCACATAATAAAATTACAAAAAGACTAAAATTAAAATGAAAACTGAAAACATAAAAATAGATGCTAATTCAAAATATTAAATTGCATTAAATTTAAATAAAATATAAATATTAGATGAAAAAGTAGCAATGTTGCCTTAGCAACTAAATTAAATTAAATAAATTTAAGCTGAAGTACTAAACTTACAAAAAAATAAAACTGAAATAAAAATAATTTAAAGCTAAATAAAAATATTAAAACACTAAAAAAAAAAAAAAGACAGAAGCACGTAATAAAATGACAAAAACTGAGAAATGAATTATAATGACAAATGACCCAAAACCAGAAAGAACTAAAGCTGATACTGATTCAACTCCCTCACAGATTAACAGTTAAGGCCCGTTCACAGCAAACATGATACGATTAAGATGTAGTGGTAAAAAATCTTCTAAATATAAACGAATGTCAGAGTCCACAACACAGCAATGACAGCAGAGGAACAATATCACTTTCAGAATTATTCTTTCCCAGCTGATGAACGATAAAACACTGACAGCCAATCAGAATCCATCCTGCTTTAAAGAGACAGACACTAATATTGTTAATGCTGTGTTGGTCTGAACAGGTCTTTACTAAACTAATTTCAGAGTTACTACACCAAAACATCCATTAGCAAAGGAAAGTTTATCAAGACCCAAATGTTGGCTTTATTTGAATTATTTCTGACCAATCGATGAGACTCAACTACTACAATAAAGGAGTTACTTTAGTGGTTTTAAGGGCTACTAAAACAAAACGATATAGACTATAAAAGGAAAGTTGGACAAGATAAACTTTGAATTTTTGGCTTGATAAAGCGGTCGAAAGCACTACGAAGAACTACACTGGATTTTTCAGTGATGTTTGAATGTCCGGAACAAAACCCAAATCAGAACCATCCGACTGTTTATAACAGGGTGTATCTTAATAGATCAAGGAACGGTAAGAGTCGAGATTGTGATCTCAGGTACTAAAAACACCACCGTTCAAAAGTCTGAATGTTAACAAAGTGTTACTTCTAGCGATCAAACGTCACTTGTAAGGCAGTATTGTGTCTGACATCGAGCTCTAGCTCTTACTCTGGCTCTGTCAGAGGAGTCGTCTCATTGGGTTCGTGCACTGGACTGCAGTCCTCCTTGTTAGCAATTCTCTCTTCTTCACTTCTCATCCCCACGATGGGCTCCTTCGAGCCATCAACCCTACTCACACAAACACACATGATCCATCACACACTGATACACAAGTGCACACTGGGAATGTTCGGAATGGCACACTAACAAACATCTCAACTGCTATTTCACTGGCGTTAACTGTTTCACATACTACACTACATGATTACAATTTTTGAATTGAGTCTCTTCAGTAAAAAAAAAAAAAAAAAAAATACAGTAAAAATAGTGAAATATTTTTACAATTTAAAACAGCTGTTTTCTATGCGAATATATATTAAACTGTAATTTATATCCAGTGATCAAAGCTGAATTTTCAGCATCATTCCTCCAGTCTTCAGTGTCACATGATCCTTCAGAAATCATTCTAATATGATGATTTGCTGCTCAAGAAACATTTATGATTATTATCAATGTTGAAAACATATTTTTGTGGAAACCGTGATACACTACCATTCAAAAGTTTGGGTTCAGTATTTTGAAAAAAATTAATTTATACTTTTATTGTCACAAAAGTGACACTAAGACATTTATAATATTACAAAATGCTGTTCTTTTGAACTTTCTATTCATCAAAGAATACTGAAATAAAATTTATCACATTTCCACAAAAATATGAACTGTTTTCAACATTGATAATAATCATAAATGTTTCTTGAGCAGCAAATCATCATATTAGAATGATTTCTGAAGGATCATGTGACACTGAAGACTGGAGTAATGATGCTGAAAATTCAGCTTTGATCACTGGATATAAATTACACTTTACTATATATTCACATAGAAAACAGTTATTTTAAATTGTAATAATATTTCACATTTTTTACTGTATTTTTGATCAAATAAATGCAGCTTTGGTGAGCAGAAGAGACTCAAAAACATTTGAAAAAAAATCATAATTATCTCAAATTTAGTGTATCGTATATTTTTACACAACATATACAGCCATCTACATATATACATGTCCATTAAAGACGCTAAAGTGAGGATGTTTCAGCATGTTTTAGAGTAATTTCTTCTTCTTGCACTGCCAAAGGGATCTAAATCTCAAACTCAGAGGTTTTATTTTGACTTCTGTCTCAGTACTTATAACACGGCAACAAGTCTATGTGTGACATAATATCTGACATAAGAAACTTCAGATGATGGTAAATCCACAGACGCTGGACTTTATGTGCCTCTAATGCAAACAGATCAATAGACTCGGGCTTTTATTAGCAAATGAATCTCATGAGGTCTGTCTAATGCTAAACCAAACTAAACCATCTGTCTGATCATTTACTGAACTCACTCAGCAGAATGTTATTAAATCAGCAGATTACTGCATATCTATATGTGTGCATATTATCAACAGCGCTTAATAGTAATGAAAAATATTATGAAATAATTGAAATTCAACCATCATCATTAGATAATGACTGTCAGTTTCTATCAATCATCAGATTCAGAGGAGACTGATCACATATTCACATATGAAAGTTAAAATGATATGCTACTTGCAAACACTCACAAAGCTAACGTCATTCAAACGTTTTCTCAACCAAACGTCTCTCAGTGACCATTTTAACCTCGTTCAATGGGATTCTGTAAAGTTTCAATGATATTTCAACTTTGTTTTGTTAAATTTAGTAGATTTGTTGGCTTGCTCTGTTAAAATGTGTTTTAAAGTCTCTTCTGCTCACCAAGGCTGCATTTATTTGATCAAAAATACTTTAAAAATAGTGAAATATTTTTACAATGTAAATCAGCTGTTTTCTATGTGAATATATAGTGAACTATAATTTATTCCTGTGATCAAAGCTGAATTTTCAGCATCATTACTCCAGTCTTCAGTGTCACATGATCCTTCAGAAATCATTCTAATATGATGATTTGATGCTCAAGAAACATTTATGATTATTATCAATGTTGAAAACAGCATTTATTTGAAACTGAATCCTTTGTAACATCATAAATGTCACTTTCGATCAATGTAATGCATCCTTGCTGACTAAAAGTGTTTATTTCCCTCAAACTATCTTTCCATCATGAGACTGGGCTGAAAAAACAGCCTAAACCAACCCAAGTTTGCTGGTTTAAGCTGGTCTAACTGATCTTTCAGGCAAAAGTAATCGCTCTGAAATGCTCAAACCAATGTAATTTTCTGATAAGACTGCTATACTTCACACATGACACAAATACTCTTTCAAACACAGATATAACAGAGCTCATGCATCACATGAAACACATGATCGAGCGGCGCTCATGCAGACACACGGTGAGGGACTCACAGGTAGGCGGCTTTGCCCTCCTCCAGCTCTTTGCTCTTGCCGCTGGTTGTGGTTTTCTTGCTGCAGAGTTTGCGGGTGATGCACATGAGGAGACCGCACTGACGGAGGAAGAAGCAGCACACGTCCACCAGCACCAGCAGCAGAAGAAGAGCCGCCACCCCGAGACCCACCACAGCGCCGAGACCCAGACCGCTGAACAGAGAATCTGCTGAGACCGGAGAGAAAACACACGCTCAACATCTGCAGAGATCCTTCAGCAGGAGCTCCGATCAATGAGGCCTTCCATCAATCAGATCCACAAAACTGACTGAAAGAAAACATGTTTGAATTTAATATGTGGTGATAATGTTGCATAACAAGAGATTTATAAGTAATTTAAGCAATGTTATACTTTCATGCAGTTTTATGAGAACAGTGAATTTCTTCTAACATGCATCAAACATCCTGCATGAAAAATGTCACATTATTTCTATTTTTCTATCTATAAAAACACTAACGGTCTCAGATTAGTGTGCACAGATTTTTTTTTTTCAGGTTTTATATATATATATATATATATATATATAATATTTAGAATATATATAAAATATTTAGAATAAATAAATAAATATTATTTATTTATTGCTGGGGTCAAACATTATTACACTGTAAAAAATATATTTTTTTCAAGTTGTAAATAAAACAAAGAAAATTTTGTTTAATTTAATTTAATGTGTTCCTTGTTGTTTTCTTTATAATTATTTGTGAAATTTACTAGCAATTTCTGAGTGAAAATTGTTTAAAAAAAATAAATCCTACACCATTTTTTTTTTTTTTCAGTGTATTTTTGGTCAAATTTCTGAAAAATCACACAAATAAAACAATGGATGTTCACATGTTAAAACAGTTTTTTTTAGTATTTTATTATAATAATTTGTATATATTATTTATTATTAATTATTAATATTTTGAATTAGATTTTTTTATATTTTCAGTGTTCATTCTATTTTTTTGTAATTTTGTTATGCGCTTCAATTTTATATTTATTTATTTATTTATTTATTTATTTATTTATATTTAGCTTTAATTGGTTTTTATTTCAGTTTTAGTAATTCTAGTACTTCAAATTAAATTTATTTTATTTCACATAATTTTTATAAAGTTTAATTTTTCATGCAATATTTATATTTTATATTATTTCAGCTTCATTTCAATAAATAAAAACAATTTTGTAATAGTTTTAATAACAGCTCTGGCTGCCAGTCTATTTTGATTTGTTTTCTGTATTTTTGCAGGTGCTCAAATGTTGCTTTATTGACAAACAGTCACATTTCTAATAAATATTATGACAATAAAGTCAATCTGAAAGAAACATGAAGGTTAAAATACATGCTTAAAGATACAATCCAATAGTTCAAGAAAAATTAGAGGCCTTCAGAATATAACAAACCCAACTAAACACTCATTTACAGTTCTTCATTCTTCTCTGCGTCTGATCAGAAAACAAACTTTTAAATGATCTCTCAGTAATCACAGGTTGAGAAATGTGAGGCTATCTCTGATGTGTTTAGTCCACAGCTCTTTCTGTATTGATCTGAATCTTTGAGGACATGATTCTGCAGTCCATCTTCAAGATGTTTTGATGCGTTATGGATGAAAGCATCAAAGATTCACACATAACATGTCGGAAATACAAAGAACCAGAGGAGATCCTGACATTCAGATTCACATTACAGCGGATTCATGGACAGACCCGCAGCGTAAACACCATCTGTGAGCATCTGAATGTCTGTTAATGTGTAGACGACACCTAAAGCACCGATTGATTAGAAGAAAGCCTTGAGTCGACATCTTCAGAGGGTTTCATTGATTCTTATCAAAGAGAGAAACGCCACAGTGCTGGATAAACCAAACAGACATCACAAGTGAAACTTCAAAACGTTCACTTCAGCACAAATATTTAATATCACTTTCAGTCATAAGAACTATTAACCACCTCAATGAATCAACAGTGTGAACAGAGTGACTGAGCTTTCATTTAAAGACTTTAAAAGATGGTATTTTATGAAATCTGAGGATATATCACGCCTCTACCTTCATTTTAATCAATAATTCAATTTCAGGTTTAATTATGCTTGATATTTGTAGAGGTTTATGTTCACATAACTCACCAACTCAGTCTAAAAAATGAATCTGAAGTAATTTGACGGTCAACATCAGTTATGATAACATGGTTGATTAAGTTTAAAACCAATAAAAAATATGACTAACAACCAAAAGGAGGAGATATAATGGAATAAAATTCATTATGAGAAATAAAAACAGATGCAAACGAGTCTAGAACTACAATTAATATGAATAGCGGCTCACATCAGTCTTTTTACACTGCAATAAATTATCTTGTTCAGTATTTTTGTCTTGTTTTCCAATTTAAACATTGTTAAAATCAAGATACATTTTCTTGAGAAGCAGATATTAAGTCTTGGGGGGGGTCAGAAAAATATATAATGTAATATAATATAATATAATATAATATAATATAATATAATATAGTGTCATATAATATATAATTAATATAATGCACTGTAACTGAAATTATATGTTTAATGATTTGTTGTATTATTTTAATAAAATTATTTTGTTGTTATTATATTATATTATATTATATTATATTAAGCAACATAAACCAGCAAAAATTTATATTTTGATCTATGTGTGTGACGTAGCTCTGGCCATAGTTATTTTCATTTTCGGTCTTCAGTACGTTTGTTCAATCCTGAACACTTTCTGTGAGAAACACACTGGCGGTGAGCTTCACTAACATTATCTGCCAGTAGAGCACTAAATGACTCAGAATTGGCCCCGAGCGCCACTGAACTGACTGTCCCGAATGGAGCATCACTATGATACAATATTATATGGAGCCAAATGTCCATATCATCATATTCAAGCCCACGCAGCGTTTTACAGCCGCCATCAGGACCTTCAGAGCGTCTGATGACCTGAAACCAGCGATCTGTTCCAGTGTAGAGAAACTCCTGCTGTCTGCACAGACTGCTGACTACTGAGGCGTCTTCTCAGGGTGAATATACACTAAAAAACAACTGATGTACTTTCAAACAATTTTCACACAGAGATTGCTAGTAAATTTCAGAAATAATTACAAAGATGGGGCAAGTGTTAGAAATAAATGTGTAATTTTGAAGTAGAAAGGCTAAAATATTTTTATTTTTTTAATATATAAAGTATCTTTTCCATTCATTTCTCCCATACGGATTTCTAAAATATCTTGTTTAAAGTGTTATAAGCCATGAACCAAACCAATCAGCTTCGAGGAGAATCACAACACTACAAAATTTGATCTGAAGCAAAAAAGTGTTTGAAAATCGGACAAAAACACCAAAGTACAAGACAGCTTTAGTGAGGGAAAGAACTACAGTCCCATGAAGCATTGAGAACAGCCGTAGGAGAAATATAAAACTACAACAAAATGTTGATTATATATACAGACATAATATATTTTAAGTTTATTGCAAAATATGCATATATATTCAAATATTTAAGTGTTTTGAGAGTGTAGGGAGATTCGATTACGTCAGTGGGCGGAGCTAAAGAGCTCTTTTGGTGTGTTTTGCTCTCTGATTGGTGGGATTTTCTGTAAAGCATCATGGGTAATGTAGTTTTCACTAAGAATTCCGCTGATAAATGTGATTATTTTAAAACTAAGTTGAAATAATGTGGGCTGACGTCTTTAACAGAAGCAAATATCATCGATTAACAACCTCGTAGCTCACAGTAGGGCTGACTTTATCGGTTTACAAGTTAACATTAAAAATCAGTTTCCCTATGGAGAAAATGAATGGAGTTTCTACTTCCAGAACTCAACTGTTGCACTCTATTTCAAAAAATCGGATCTTAATTAAACAGCAGCAGTGTTACATTCTCTTAAATGAGTCTAATACAGTCAATGCAGAAATCTCAGAAGATCAGTGTGAACCTCGGCCAACACAATCACTGATGCTTCTCACTGTTATTCACGCATCATGTGGAATCAAACTGCTGGAAACAACATGATTCATTACAAAAGGAGGTACAAATAACAGAGATCAACAGCAGCAGGTGTGTCAAGGACGTTGTTTTTACTTTAAACATTTTACGAGACGCAACTGACAAATGCATTGACTAGCGCTGTCATGGGAAATCCTCTTAAATGTTAAAAGGACAAAGATATCGCTTTCCTCAGCGGACATTCAAACTGATTTTGTGATTATGAATATAAGATTGATCTGAAGACTATCAGCTAGATGCAGGTAATACACTCGCTCTCTCATAATACTCTACATATTACAGTGAGTTTCAATGAAACGACTCAACGTTCATTCATTACTAGTTCTAAAGTGATGTTTTAGAATTAGTAACGGATCTTGTGTTCAACTGTTAAACTGTCAACTTCAGAATTGAATCCGTGGCGGAAGCACAAAAGAGGGTTTTAAAGACACTCCATTGTTTCTTATTTATTTACACACTCATGCCGTCGAACTGTTGTATAAACGCAATATCACACTCGTAGCCGTGCGATATGGCTGTATATCAGCACACTGTGATTACCTATGGCCTATACGAGTGTGATATTGCTTATATTTATATAGTTTGTACAGTGTTTATGAAACGGAGGCCAGCTAGTAGTTGCTGTGCAAGTAAACCTCACCCCTCTGATCTCAAGAGATGCTCTAGCAACTGACGCTAGAGGTTGCAGCCTTTAGCCTCCTTGTTAGAGCATCCGACTCCCACGCCGGAGACCCAGGTTCGAGGCCCGCACAGAGCGGGGCGATGGGTAGAGGGGTTACATTTATATAGTGTGTTATATATTTATATTGTGTTATATTGTGATATTTATATTATATTATATCTATATCTTGCAGGTACAGCTGTGGCATCTTGTGGAAAAAGTGAGTAGAGTTTTACTCAATAAATGATGAGGCGAGTCTAAAAAAGGAAAGAAGTGTTATTTTCTTTCCTCCACACTGCTGTTGTTCCAGACGGCTCTATTCACTAATGAGAGAAGAAAACAACCTGAACACACGCTTTCACACGACAAAGAGCTGAAAACACCAGTAAGAGTCTCACTCAGTGAGTGTGTGTGTGTGTGTGTGTGTGAGTTTGGGTGAAATGCACAAAACCTGTCCAGATCATATTACACCACAAAAATAAAGGAAGAAAATCGACATTCATGATAATAAGAATTACAAAAAAATTCAGTGAAGGTAAAACATCTTGATGGTCCTAAAACAAGCTTGCAAAATATAACATCTTCATGCTTTCTTTTGATTCTGAGGTGAAACATTTTTTATTTTTTATTTTCTTTGCCTCCATAAGCACAGTTTGTGTAAGTGAGTAGAGCGCAGGTCAACATGTTCAGCTGGTCATCTCTTCCTCTTCAAACGGCATCAGTGAATCAAACCGAGGCGCGCCGGCGCATTGATCTGCTGCTGCGATCTGCTCTCAGACTCGGATCCACTGGAGGCATCTCATCTCGCGCTACCTGGAGACCTGAAACTGCCCTGATCTACCGTGACTTCACTTTAACATTTCTGTTTTTATCTGACGCATCCGAGCCGCTGCGAACATCTCCAGATATCAGTATCAGGCCAGGAATATGGATGAGAAAAATTCTTTTTGTCCGAGATCTTTAAAGTTCTCAACATCTCAAGACCTTAATAAAACATGTTTGCTCACAAGGCTGAAGTTCACATACAATACCAACTACAGTATGTCCTCCGCAGGTGATGTTGAAGTACACAGGTCATGATCTGCTAACATTGTAACTGTTTCTCCTGTTCTGTTGGAGTGTCCGAGGCATGAACTGTTAAAGCTCTGCCCTCTTCTGGAAAGGGGGGCGGGGAGCAGCAGCTTATTTGCATTTAAAGATACACACATGAAAACAGCATGTTTTTGCTTCCACTCAAAAAGGGGCATTTTATAATATAAGGCATGAACCCGTGAAGTGAGGTTTAGTAGCGAGGGCATGCGTGTACCTGTGATGTCGGGTTTCTGCGGCATGAGGAACTGGAAGAAGGTGGGCTCCGACAGGCCCTTGACGTTGCGTGCCGTGATCTCCACGTTGTAGCGCGTGTTCCACTGCAGCGGCTGCAGCAGAGCGAAATCATTCATGCCGGGAACCAGCTTCGTCATCCACTGCTCCTCTTTATCCTGCACACAAACACCAGAGTCTCGCATCAACTACATGACTTTCATTCATTCCCTACTCATACATTTCATTCATTAATATGTGTTATTATCTCAATAATATCTCATCAATATCACAGAAACAGTCTTACTTCTACACTGTAAAAAAGAATTGTTGGTTTAACTTAAAAAAGTAAGTTGCCTGGTTGCCTTAAAATTTTGAGTTCATTGAAAGTAAAAATTTGAGTTAATACAATGAAGGAGATTGGTTTAATAAACAGAAACTCAAAATATTATGTTATCTGAACTATATTCATTACTGAAGTTGATTTGACAGAAGAAAAAATGTTGTGATAACAAATCATGAAAATAATTTTTTACAGTGTAGATTCAAAATGACCCAAATGTAAGTCTGTTCCTCACACAAAGCATGATATGACTTATTTTAGTATCATTACTTATTTTATATTGAGTTTTTGTTAATATTTTGATTTAGAATTTATTTGTATATATATATATATATATATATATATAACCCTAATCCTAACCCTAAACAAATGAAAACGACAAAAATGCACAACGAAATTACTAAAACAGACTAAAATTAAAAATATAAAAATAAAAACTAAATCAAAATATTAAATACTATAAATTCTCATTAGTGTAATGGGGAAATACAATAGTAATTAAATTAAATATTAATACAATGTTTAAAATACATAGTATTATTTATAATAATTTAATATATTAATATTATATATTTAATATATCTATTAAAACTTTAATTTTAGTCAAAGTTTTAGTGATTTTGTTGTGTGTTGTTTTAACTATGTCTATAAAGTATTTATTAATTTTACTTTTTATTTAAATAGTTTAAGTAATTTTAGTACTTAATTTAAACTAGACAAATGTAGCTGAAATAAAATAAGTTTACATTTTTTGATACTTTATTTTATTTCAGGTAACGTTTATTTTATTTCTAGTAACAAAAATGTTTTTTTTTTTGTTTTTTTTTATGATTTATGATAATAACCCTGCTTCCGAAGTCTTGAAATAATGTACTCATCATGTGGACTACTTTATTGTGGTGCTTTAGGTCATTTTTGGATCTTCAGTCTTCAAATGTTTCCCACAGAAGAAAGAAAGTCATACGTGTTTGAAAAAAACATGAGAAAGATGAGTAAATAATGACAGGCTGAACATTTCATTCATGCTAGTTAAGAAGTCTGATGGACCGCATCAAAAACACAATATAAAATGGGGCAAAAAATGCATAATAACAGAGAATAAAAACAAAGATCTAAAGAAGAAATAAAGGCAGAAAGTTCCAATCATCTCCATCCCGTTTCATCCTGACACTTCCTGAAAACTCTTCCTCCCCGTCTCTCTGTGATCTCTGTGTTTACTGTCTGGAAATATTTGATCTTCTTCAGTTCATCAGTTTTGTCACCGTCTGTCTGCGGGAATCCACAATCACATGCTCCAATCCGCAGTACTTTAGTAAAGCACTTTAAAGAGATTTCACTTCCCATAAAGCTCTGGAGTGTGAGATCTTCAATACAAACAACGTCAGTTGCTCAAATGATCGACGGAAACACGTTTTCATTGGCTGAGGGAGATAATAACATCCTTTAATTTATCTTTTGTGTGTCTTTTAAAGTCAACCTGAACTGCAACTTCCATGTATTTAGGATGATACATAATATTATTAATGGGGAACTGACTGGATCATGAAAAAAGGTGAAACTTCAAAGAAGTCCTATTATGCCCTTTTTCAAAGTCTTGATGTTGTTTTTGGGCTCTACTAGAACAGGTTTTCATGCTTGAATATTCATTATTCCTCAATATTGTGACACACACTGACCTTGATGAGGATTTACTGGTCATTTATCCTTGTGAATCTCACAGAAACATGTCAGGGATAAATTGTACAAAATAATGTCTCAATCTCAATCTTAATGGTCCTAAAATAGACTTCACTATCTTTGTTCTTAAAGAGTTCCCCAAAACCAGGACAAAACTGCGTGTGTGATTGTGAGGATGTGTATTGAGCTCAGGTTGGCTCTTTTTGTTCCTTACAGCCGTGACGGAGAGGAAAACTCATGGAGAATCACCCCCCGCAGTTCCTTTATGGGAACGGGAACTTCAAAGCGTTTCTCCACACTCTCTCACACATCCGTATTCTTTAAGCAAATGAGGCCACAGCGTGAGCACGTTCAGACTCACTGTACGCTGGACGGAGGAAAAGCAGGATTTTTCCCCAAGAACATTACAGATTCAGCCACCCACTCGGCTCGAGGCGGCTGGAAGCCTCCGAGGCTTCAGATACAGCGTTCAGCTCAGATTAATGCAGTGAATTAGGACCAGAATCTGTGGCTATTCTGTGTCCTGTTGTATACAGTACAAACTCAGCAAGTATTTTTACAAACCTCGAACATGAAAGATTACTTCAAACATTTGTTATTCAATAATCAGAAATGTGAAGTTTCAGCTCAAAATCCCCCACAGATCATTTATTATAGCTTGCCAAATTTGCCCCTATTTGGGTGTGAGCAAAAACACGCTGTTTTTGTGTGTGTCCCTTTAAATGCAAATGAGCTGCTGCTCCCGGCCCCTTTCCAGAAGAGGGCGGAGCTTTAACAGCTCGCGCTTCGGTCGCTCAACAACAACAAAGCTGGAGAATCTCACGCAGCCAAAATGAGGATTGTCAGTAACGGTGTTCAGCCTTACATTGTTCAAACCGGAGTCGACACTGATGGAGAGACTCAGGAAGAAGTTACAACTTTTAGGACATTTCTGAATGGCTAGTGGATACATTTATGCAGTTGCTGTGGAGTTGATTCAACTCATCGACTAGCATGTGCCGTCATGTTTAAGTTTTAGTGCAAACCCAGTGTTGAATTGACCCTCGTTTGTGAAGCAGTCCGGCGTAAAATGACAACATGTCAACAACACTCTAGTACAACAACTCTTCCTCTTCTCTAAAGCAGCCCAACATGGCCTCACCCCCTTTGTTGTGTGTTCTCGGGGGCGGGTTTATGTAAATTTTAGGGTTAGTGATGTCACTAACCCAGGAAGAAGCTTGTTGTAGTCCCTACCAGCTGTTTGTTGTAGTATTTAAAAAGCGATTTCATAGGAAGATTAGAAAAGCGTTTTTAGTGTGTACTTTTGTTAGCTGTGATCTCTTGTCGTTGAGCGAACGCACCGTTTTATACTTCACGATGTACTCGACGATAGGCATCCCACCGTCGTCCTGTTTGATCAGTCCCAGTCTGTAGGCCTTCCCGACGCCTCTCTGTCCGTGAACCGTCGGAGGACTCGGCTCGCCTGGAGGAAAACAGACACAATCAGACCGAAATGAAGATGTGACAGCTACTTTAAACTACAAGAAACAGCACTATAGTGATGAAGGAGCTTAAAAACATTCACTGCAGGAGCCGAAACACTGAAATCTACAGAAAATGAGTTTGCTGATGCAGTTACATACTGTGCAAGGTCTTAATGTCCTTGTTCTCAAACGCAGCTAGTGACGGGAGTGACAGTAACTGAACAGAAGCAGAATATATTCATCTGACTGAGGAGGAATGAACAGAAGAGAGAGAGAGAGTGATGATGAAGAACTCACGGATGGGTAACGTCTGGAAGGTTTCTGTGTGGCTGAATTCACCCTGACCCTTTCCATTGACGGCCGCCACTCTCACCTCATACGTCGTGTTGGGCTCCAGGCTAGCCAGAACTACTGCGGCTGAGAGACGGAGGACAGAGAGAGAGAGAGAGAGAGAGAGAGAGAGAGAGAGAGAGGAATAAAGGAAGGAAGGAAGGAACAAAAAGAAGAAAGGAAGGAAGAAAGGAGGGATGGATGGAAGAAAGGAAGGAAGGAAGAAAGGATGAATGGAAGGAAGGAGGAATGGAAGGAAGAAAGGAAGGAAGGAAGAAAGGATGGAAGGAAGGAAGGAAGAAAGGATGGATGGAAGGAAGGAAGAATGGAGGAATGGAAGGAAGAAAGGAAGGAAGGAAGAAAGGATGGAAGGAAGGAAGAAAGGAAGGAAGGAAGGAGGGATGGAAATAAGGAAGGAAGGAAGGAAGAAAGGATGGAAGGAAGGAAGGAAGAGAGAAAAGAAGGAAGGAAGGAAGGAGGGAAGAAAGGATGGAAGGAAGGAAGAAAGGAAGGAATGAAGGAAGGAAGGAGGGATGGAAGGAAGGAATGAAGGAAGAAAGGATGAAAGGAAGGAAGGAAGGAAGGAACGAAGGAAGGAAGGATGGAAGGAAGGAAGAAAGGAAGGAAGAAAGGATGGAAGGAAGGAAGGAAGGAAGAGAGAAAAGAAGGAAGGAAGGAAGAAAGGATGGATGGAAGGAAGGAAGAATGGAGGAATGGAAGGAAGAAAGGAAGGAAGGAAGAAAGGATGGATGGAAGGAAGGAAGAATGGAGGAATGGAAGGAAGAAAGGAAGGAAGGAAGAAAGGATGGAAGGAAGGAAGAATGGAGGAATGGAAGGAAGAAAGGAAGGAAGGAAGAAAGAATGGAAGGAAGGAAGAAAGGAAGGAAGGAAGGAGGGATGGAAATAAGGAAGGAAGGAAGGAAGGAAGGAAGAGAGAAAAGAAGGAAGGAAGGAAGGAGGGAAGGAAGAAAGGAAGGAAGGAAGGAATGAAGGAAGGAAGGAAGAAAGGAAGGAAGGAAGGAAGGAAGAAAGGAAGGAAGGAAGAAAGGATGGAAGGAAGGAAGGAAGGAAGGAAGAGAGAAAAGAAGGAAGGAAGGAAGAAAGGATGGATGGAAGGAAGGAAGAATGGAGGAATGGAAGGAAGAAAGGAAGGAAGAAAGGATGGAAGGAAGGAAGAAAGGAAGGAAGGAAGGAAGGAGGGATGGAAATAAGGAAGGAAGGAAGGAAGGAGGGAAGGAAGGAAGAAAGGATGGAAGGAAGGAAGGAAGGATGGATGGAAGGAAGGAAGGAAGAATGGAGGAATGGAAGGAAGAAAGGAAGGAAGGAAGGAAGAGAGAAAAGAAGGAAGGAAGAAAGGAAGGAAGGAAAGAACGAAGGAAGAACAGAAGGAAGAAAGAAAGAAAGAAAGAAAGAAAGAAAGAAAGAAAGAAAAAGTAAAGAAAACCAAAAAAACATTCAAATATGCAAGTAAATAAAGTAAATAAATAAATAATCAAAGAAAGAAGCAAGAAAATAAAGAAAATACATAAATAAATGAATAAAATAAAAACAAAGACAAAAAAATGAAGAAAGAAGGAAAGAAGGAAAAACAAAGACAAATAAATAAATAAATAAATAAGAAAGAAAAAGAAAGAAAGAAAGAAACAGAAAGACAAAAATAAATAAAGAATGAAAGAAAAAACAAAGACATATAAAGAAAGAAACGAGCAAAGAAAGACACGCAAATAAAGTAAATAAATAAAACATAAATAATAAAAAAGTGGTAAATAAAGACAAACAAAGACATAAATAAATAAGTAAACAAAGATGTAAGTAAACAAACAAACAATCAAAGAAAGAAAGAAAGAAAGAATATATTTGAGCTTCTTCTTTTGTCCAGCTTTCACTCGTTCTCAGTGCTGATCACATCATTACTGCAACAAATTCTAAATGACAATAAGCATCACATTCACAGGAAATACTGGGTGTGAAACAGAAGATCATCTTCTGTCATGGAGATTTATCTGGCATTTTACATTTACATTTATTCATTTAGCTCACACTTTCATCCAAAGTGACATGCAGATGATGAAAAATGCAAACAATTTATTATAAAGGAAATAACAGTATTATATATAATTATTATTATTTATATATAATATATTTATTATTTATATATCATATATTTTATATACACATTATTATTTATTTATATATATTATATATCATCATAATATCATATTATTAAATACTAAAGATACTAAAAAAAAATACTTTAATAGTATATAAATAATACTAAACGCAGAGAAAGAGGCTGTAATAATTGTGAAACGAGTCAAACACAGAATATGTATTTTTACATTAAAGTACTACTTCAGCAAACCCACGACCTCAGCCATTGTACATGATTGCATTCATTAATTTACATGAGAAAGCACTAATAAAAACGAAGCGACTCGATGAACGCGGTTATTACTTAGTCAAAGAACATTGAGTTCTTAATTAAAAATCCACAAAGAGTCTGCGGATGTAATTGAAGTAATTACGCTCTATATTTGAGCTTGAGACCATAAAAAGGACATTTTCAGACTGACTTCTCATTGAATCTGATCTTGAACTGTTCCCCATTTCTGCAGGACTGCGACGCAAAGTTGAGGAATATAACGACTCGCGCTTTCTATTTGTGCTTAGCGTTTTCCATTACGTTTAACCCAATAAACATTATTTAAAGGCTTAATGCACAGAAAAGAATCACTTGGATGAAAGTAAAAACAGTTTAATGAACAAACAGCTTGAAGTCATTATCACCACTGCTGCTTTAGCAAGAGAAAATGTGTTTAGTTGCACCAAACGTAATCGAACTGACTGTCAACACATCCCGATCCTGCAAACACGGCTCTTTCCAGAAGCGATAATGGCTCTCAGGAAAAACATAAGACGGTAAACATGCAATCCTTTGGTTAAATGCTCTGCTTTTACGTGCAGAGCTTATCACTCTGCTCTGAGGACAGAAGCATCTCAAATGAGATCTTTTTAATATTTTAGCTGTTTCTTCCACATATAAATGAGATTAAATGGAGAGCAAATGGAGTTGTTGTTTCCAGACTCTATTAAAGTCACCACAAAATCAAATGGACGATTCTTGTGTTTTTTAAAGGAATATTGCAGTATTTATTCTAAATTATTCATCAGTGCACATCATAATTGTTTTAAATTCATGTTTACATGACGAGGGCGGGGCAACCTGTCACTCACATGAGATCCACCAATAGCAAACCACAACCATCCAATCAATTCCTCACAGACAAAATCAAGCCCCGCCCTACATTTGATACTCACTCTGAACTCCATGTGATCTCACTGTCCTCCAATCCTGCGTGCTCGTGTCTTTGTAGTTGATGATGTAATAGCTGATCGGGACGCCTCCGTGCGAGTCGGGCTTCATGAAGGTGACGGTGGCGAGACGCTGGGAGACGGCGGTGAGCCGTACGGAGTACGGGTTCGACGGGACATCTGCAACACAACACAGTGTAGAATAAATGCTTAACATTAGTATTTTACCTGCTATTGTAGATGGTAAAGTGTGTGTGACCGGCAGCTTCATTCATTTTGTGTGAAATAAAGAGGCCGACAGAGTTTTCGACCCATGATAAAGCATGAATGCAGAATAAACTCATGACAGAGCATCAGATAAACTGTAGAAACTCAGAATACATCATCATTTGTGCTGCCGTGTTAGTGAGTGACGAGAGATCATCGCTCAACAGGATGCAGTCTGCAGTTCAACTTCCTGTTGAAGAGAAATCACTCTCGGCACTGAACACATTTGTCACTGTGTGAGTGAACTCTCCTATAAACACATAGGCCATCTTTATATGGTAGTCTACAAAATGAAACTATAGCAGATTAAAATATACATAAAAGCAATGTTTTGCAATGTGACTTTAACTATTAAAAATGTGCAAGTTGGCGTCATATTTGCATATTAGCATATACACTGCTCAAAAAAATTAAAGGAACACTTTTTAATCAGAGAATAGCATCAGGTCAGTTAAACTCCTGGGATATTGATCTGGTCAGTTCAGTAGCAGAGGAGGTTGTTAATCAGCTGCTTTAGTGTTAATGAAATTAACAACAGTTGCACTAGATGGGCAACAATGAGACGACCCCCAAAACAGGAATGGTTTTACAGGTGGAGGCCACTGGGATTTTTTCCCCTACTCATCTTTCCTGACTGTTTTTCACTAGTTTTGCATTTGGCTAAGGTCAGTGTCACTGAGGCGATACCTGGACCCTACAGAGGTTGCACAGACAGTCCAACTCCTCCAGGATGGCACATCAATACGTGACATTCCCAGAAGGTTTGCTGTGTCTCCCAGCACAGTCTCAAGAGCATGGAGGAGATTCCAGGAGACAGGCAGTTACTCTAGGAGAGCTGGACAGGGCCGTAGAAGGTCCTTAACCCATCAGCAGGACCGGTGTCTGCTCCTTTGTGCAAGGAGGAACACTGCCAGAGCCCTACAAAATGACCTCCAGCAGGCCACTGGTGTGAATGTCTCTGACCAAACAATCAGAAACAGACTTCATGAGGGTGGCCTGAGGCCCGACGTCCTCTAGTGGGCCCTGTGCTCACTGTCCGGCACCGTGGAGCTCGATTGGCATTTGCCATTGAACACCAGAATTGGCAGATCCACCACTGGTGCCCTGTGCTTTTCACAGATGAGAGCAGGTTCACCCTGAGCACGTGAGACAGATGTGAAGGGGTCTGGAGAAGCTGTGGAGAATGCTATGCTGCCTGTAACATCGTTCAGCATGACCGGTTTGGTGGTGGGTCAGTGATGGTCTGGGGAGGCATATCCATGGAGGGACGCACAAACCTCTACAGGCTAGACAATGGCACCCTGACTGCCATTAAGTATCGGGATGAAATCCTTGGACAAAATGTCAGACCCTACGTTGGTGCAGTGGGTCCTGGGTTCCTCCTGGTGCACGACAATGCCGGCCTCATGTGGCGAGAGTATGCAGGCAGTTCCTGGAGGATGAAGGAATTGATACCACTGAATGGTCCCCACGCTCGCCTGACCTAAATCCAATAGAACACCTCTGGGACATTATGTTTCGGTCCATCCGACACCGCCAGGTTGCACCTCAGACTGTCCAGGAGCTCAGTGATGGTCCAGATCTGGGAGGAAATACCCCGGTACACCATTCGTCATCTCATTAGGAGCATGTCCCGACGTTGTCAGGCATGCATACAAGCACGTGGGGGCCATACAAACTACTGAGTACCATTCTGAGTTTCTGCAATTAAATTTCAGCAAAATGGACTAGCCTGCTGCATCATTTTTTCACTTTGATTTTCAGGGTGTTTTTGAATTCAGTCCTCTGTAGGTTGATCATTTTCATTTCCATCAAACGATGTGGCACCCTTTCGTTCCTAACACATTACCCAGTCCATAACATTATAGATATCCAGCATGTAGATATCCAGTATGTAAATGAATATGCTTTTGGCCTTTATGATGAAATGGCCCATATAATGTCAAAGAAAAAACTCCACAGCCTCCACAAAAAAGGCATTTGACACTATAAAAACACTATATATATATGTATGTGTGTGTGTTCATGTATATATGGTTTATGAGGACACAAATGTGTATAATAACATGAGTATTACAACGTAAACATGGTTTACGAGGACATTTCCTGGCTTAAAAAAAAAACATACTAAACTGAGTTTTTTTGAAATTCAAAAAATGCAGACAGTTTTCTGTGATGGGTAGGTTTAGGGGTAGGGGTAGTGTAGGTGGATAGAATATACAGTTTGTACAGTATAAAAACCATTACGCCTATGGAGAGTCCCCGTAAACCACATATACAAGTATGTGTGTGTGTGTGTGTGTTCAATGAGGTCTGCTCTGAAGTGAACTGCTCCTCTTCATGGTATATTAAGCAGCTCTACAGTAAATGGGGACAGTACTCTGCTATATTAGTGAACTCTCTAGTAAATCACGCGGCACTACAGAAGATTAGCTTCAGTGAAATTAGCAGCGCCCAGATGGGATGAACATATTGTTATGGAAAATTTAAAAAAATACATCAATGCTGAGCACATCACTGCACGTTTAAATCGAAAGCAAACCAGTTTCTCAGGTCAACATTGTGCCTCGTCTCAAACCAAAACATTTCAAGAACATAATCAGGCTTCATCTGCATCTTAAAATACATCCTTAAAGTCAGCATGAAATGCTTGAAGTAGTAAATACTTGCACAGACAAATCAGGATATGTACAAACAAAACTTTAAATATCTTTCAAAGTTCAGGAAAATGTATTAAAAATGAAAAAGGACTACTGATAAACACACACCTGCCTGTGCTAATATAAACTCCTGGTATCGAGCGCCGATGTTGTTTCTGGCTGTGCAGTTGTAGCGTCCAAAATCCCTGTCGGACACCGGAGTGACCTGTGGATACAGACAAACCAAAGGTGAGGAGAATGAGAAAATGAGAGTAAGAATATTGCATTTTTTTTTTAGCAGTGAAACTATGTGAACAAGAAAACAAAAGTCAGTAGAAGTTTGTGTGTAAATTTTAGCTGTGTTCAACCAGAGCAACTGCTGACCAGCATCTTTAGTTTAACCAGAAAGATTTCCTTGGTCAAACTGCTTCACCAGAAATATCATGACCTGAAACATACTCTTTACACTGCAAAAAATACATTCCCAACTCAGTATTTTTGTCTTGTTATCCAGTGAGCATTCGAAACATTTTTAAATCAATTTTGCTGAAAATATCTGCTAATGGGGGCAGAAAAATAACCTTGTTTTCCCTTTGAATGAACTTACATAGTTTTAAGCCTAAACTCAATTCATTTTGATACATTTTTCATAAAACAAGACTTAATATCTTAAGTAATTTTGCTTCTCCAGTAAATGTATCTTGATTTAAGAATGTTTAGATATTTGTGCTGGAAAACAAGACAGAAATACTGCGGAAGAACATCATTATTTGCAGTGAGAAGACGTTTTTAGTGACGCAAAAAGCTACATTTTACTAACACTAAAAGTGTCAAATTAAGTCAATTAATTAGCAATTAAGTAGTATAAAAAACCAGTTTTGTCTTTCAGGTCAACTACATCATTAAAAAGTTGGTGTAGAAACAATTTTCACTTAGAAATTGCTAGTAAATTTCACAATTAACTACAAAGAAATGGCAAGTAATGCAATTTTGAAATAGTGTTTTCTTGTAAAACACTGTAATAATCTTTTAACAACTTCAAAATTATTTTTTTTAACAAATTCAGAGGAACAAAAGTATGTGCAATTTAAAATATATAAATAAACATGACTAATTAAAGACGTTTGTTGATGATTTTAGACAAAATGGTTGGAAAATAATAAGTACAATCACTTGTAATACTACTTAACTGCTTATTACTTTTGATCAATAGGTGGCGCTGTCCCCAGACTGATATGGTGTGGTCAGTTTGGGGTGACAATGACATACACAAATTTTGGTGTCAATAGGGCAAAGCGTTGCAGAGATACAGCCTCAGATTCAGTTTGGCATCAAATTCTTTGATGCGTTAAACGAAAACGGTTTTATCTATCAACACGAAATCCATACATTTTTGCCGGCATGGTATGAAGTTGATCTACGTCTAATTTGATGAAAATTGGTTTAATTACAATAGGTAAAATTTATCAATAGCTATTAGCATTTTTTAAAATTTTTGTTATAATTTTGACCACAAGGTGCCGCTGTCCCAAAACTTTTTGCGTACCTTCAAGGCATCATGCCAAAGACACATGCTAAATTTCGTAATGATAGGCCAATACGTTCATAAAATATACTATTCTAAAATATCCATTTCACTTCAAAAGTTATTAGCATAAATGTGAGTGCAAATTTAGACAGTTGGTGGCGCTAGAGGGATTGAGGTAGGGACTCCTAAATTGCTGTGGTTAATGTTCAGACTGTCCTCTATCCATGTGCCAAATTTCATAATTTTCCCACAAGTGGTTCAATGGGCTGCCAAGAAGAAGAAGAAAAAGAAAACTAACAGATACACATTCGGTCGCCAATAAAGTACTAAAAGTGCATGACTGTAATGTTACTGAACCTCCAGAAGCGATCGTCCCTCTGCAGTGTGAATGCGAATGTTGCTGGTCCCTTGACTAGAGATGGTAAACCGGTCTCGTCTCCACAGCATCGTTGCTGGAGGGTTGGACCTCACGTCGCAGCTGATGTTCACTGGGTTTCCCTCCCATGAGTAGAAGATGCTCTGATTAGTCTGGAACTTCGGTGCATCTGGAAAAAGAGAAACAGTGATTCAGTACTGGCAGAACCTAAGATGTTCAAGCTGGTCTTTGGACTATCCAGATGATCAGCCATCTACAGTGTAAAAAATGATTTTACAAAGTTGTAAATAAAACAAAACACTATTTCAATCTTTCTACTTCAAAATGTCAAATTTAATTCTATGGTACATGTTTTTTCTTTGCATTTATATGTGACATTTCCAAGCAATTTCTGAGTGAAAATGGATTCCTAGCTTTTTTTTTTTTTTTTTTTAAGTTTTTGGACCAGATTGGACCAGCTAGAAACCATGTAAAACCAGCCATTAGAAGCTTGTTATGGAAGTAAAAATAAGGCACATTCATCTGGCTTCAACACAAGCATAACGTCAAGCATTTATATATATATATATATATATATATATATATATATATATATATATATATATAAAATTAAATATAAAAAATATTAATAACAACAAATAAAATAATACTGGCCTGAACATGCAACGCTGTTTCTTGAATTTCTTTCCATGTATTTTAATGCACTGGGGATGATGTGAAACATGTGAAAAGGCCTTTAAAGAAGAGTAATATTGAATGTAACAAAGAAAGACTTTACAGTCTCACTCCATTATGTCAGATGTGTCTGTGGTAAACCGATGCAAGTCATAAAGATGAAATGCATTTTCTGCAGACCTAAAACTGATCCTGTGCTTCAGTTATAAGCACTGAGGGTGTCTGCATTCATTCAGTGTTATTCCTGTTTTACACCGACTAGAAGGTTTCCATTAGAATGATTGATGCTGGGCTCTCTGTCACATCTAAGGAGCAGAGCAGAGAAGAGCGGCCATTCTAAATAAATGAGTTCATTAGCAACCCGGTAACGGTTGGCTAGCTCCTGCCACGCTCATTCAGAACGTCCTTTTTCACACGCTGGCCGTGAACCTCCGCGCTAAGCATATGACATGAAGACGCTCCCGCAGCACGATGATGTCAAGGTCATCGTCATGCATTCAGAGACACGAGGCCTTTCATTAGCATCTCACTACATTTCTCTGACTGTGACAGATAAATACAATAAACACAGTGGCATAAATGTGCAATGTTAGCCTAATGAATGAAACAGCGACAAATGAATTTGAAGCAATAAAAAGTTATCTACGAAGGTCACATTTGACAAGGAGTGACCCAAAAAATGGTTTGGCATTTCAGGAGACGGACCTGGAAATTAATACGAATATGAGGAATTAATTACTTGGGAAGAATTCCTTCCATAATTAGCCCCACTGAGGGCCATTTTTCCTTTTGTGTAGATGCTCAGGATCATTCTTTTCTTTGAGGCCAATAAAGAAAAAAACTATTCATTAATTTCAAGTGGGGTAAAATAATTAATTAAGCAAGAAATATACAGCGCAAGTGCATTGGAAAGGCTACAGAGAAACTGCAAAATGAGGTTTCAAGTGAGAAGATGAGTTGCAACTTTGGCTCAATAGTCACTTTTTTTGTGTTGCTATGTGGTTGCTAGGGTGGTCTAGGTGTTTGCTAGTGTAGCCACCTCTGAGCAGGACTCGAACCGGCGTCTCCGGCATGGGAGGTGGGTGCGCTAACAAGGATGCTAAAGACCACAGCCTCTAACGTCAGTCGTTATCGCCTCTTGAGATCAGGAGAGTGAGATTTACCTGCACAGCTCTAACTAACTGGCCTCCGTTACACTCACCCCCTAAACCTCACTCCCATCCGGGTCACGGCACCAATGCAACCCATCCGGTCCTACTCACCCCGCTCTGAGTAGGACTCAAACCGGCTTCTCCGGCATGGGGAGCATGTGCGTTAACAATGACGCTAAAGACCCCAGCTTTTAGCATCAGTCACTAGGGGAGTGTTGTTTACCTGCACAGCCCTTACTAACTGGCCTTCATTACACTCATCCCCTTAAACCTCACTCCCATCCTGGTCATGGCACCAATGTAACCCATCTGGTCCTATTTGCTTCGCTCTGAGCAGAACTCGAACCGGCGTCTCCGGCATGGGAGGTGGGTGCGCTAACAAGGATGCTAAAGACCACAGCCTCTAACGTCAGTCGTTATCGCCTCTTGAGATCAGGAGAGTGAGATTTACCTGCACAGCTCTAACTAACTGGCCTCCGTTACACTCACCCCCTAAACCTCACTCCCATCTGGGTCATGGCACTAATGTAACCCCTCCGGTCCTACCCACCCCACTCTGAGCGGGACTCAAACTGGCTTCTCCAGCATGGGAAGCGTGTGGGCTAACAAGGATGATAAAGACCGCAGCTTCTAGCGTCAGTCGCTAGGGGAGTGTGGTTTACCTGCACAGCTCTTACTAACTGGCCTCTGTTACACTCATCCCCCTAAACCTCACTCCCATCCAGGTCACAGCATCAATGTAACCCATTTGGTCCTACTCGCCCTGCTCTGAGTGAAACTCAAACCGGCGTCTCCGACATGGGAGTTGGGCGTGCTAACAGGAAGCTAAAGACCACAGCCTCTAGCGTCAGTCGCTAGCACTTCTTGAGATCAGGGGAGTTAGGTTTACCTGCACAGCTCTTACTAACTTGCCTCCGTTACACTCACTCCCTAAACCTCACTCCCATCCGGGTCACGGCACCAATGTAACCCACCCGGTCCTACTCGCGCTGCTCTGAGCAAGACTCTAACTAACTGGCCTCCGTTACACTCTGGTTGCTCTCACAAACATCCCTGCATAAATCAACAATGCTTGGTGAAAAAGTTTTTTTTGTGGATCTTACACTCCGGCATGGGAGGCGGCACTAACAAGGATGCTAAAGACCGTAGTCTCTAGTGTCCATCACTAATGTGGCTCTTGAGATCAGGGAAGTGAGGTTTACTCGCACAGCTCTTACTAGCTGGCCTCCGTTACACTCACCCCCTTAAACCTCACTCCCATCCGGGTCACGGCACCAATATAAACCCATCCGGTCCTACTCGCCCTGCTCTGAGCAGGACTTGAACCAGCGTCTCCGGCATGGGAGGCGGGCACTAACAAGGACGCTAAAGACCGCAGCCTATAGCGTCAGGCCTCTGTTACACTAGGGCAGTGCTATAAGGTTGCTACAGTGTTCTAAGCAGTTTCTAGGGTGCTGCTATGTTTGCTATGAACACTACTACTAGTAATGATTGACACCAAAGCATGTATTTTTAACTGACATACACATATACATAAGCTCTCACAAACATCCCTGCATAAATCAACAATGGTTGGTGAAAAAGTTTTTTGTGCATCTTACACTCAATATCCAAGAACATGCTCTTCTGATGGCCTCCGATCCTGCTGAGAGCTTCACAGTCGAATCGACCCCAATCTGAGAGTCGAACGCCGCTGATGGTCAACATGGATTTCCCATGTCGTCCACGCACTTCCACACGGCCATCCTGACTCTAAACCAACACAAACAAATCAATCCACATTATTGAAACTTTCCCATTTTTCAATTACAATTTTAGTTTAGCTTTACTAATTTAGTTGTGTGTTTTTGCTATTATTATTATACATTATTTTTTGGTATTTTTGGCACGTTTTAAACTGGTTTAGATCTTATTCGACCGGACATAGACAGTTTGTTGCTTTAGGGGAATACAGGTCTGATGTTGGACCAGTTTCTACTGGCGTCCCCCAGGGCTCAATTTTAGAACCATTACTTTTTAGTCTTTATTTATTCCTGATTGGCCAAATTTTATGAACTCTAGGTATTAAGTATCACTTTTCATTGTAAACATGGTCAAAGTGAGGCTGTCTCATTGCTCACTAAATGTATTTCTGAGACAAAATCATGGATGGCTAATAATTTTCTTTGTTTAAACGGTGATAAAAAAGGTCATGCTTGCCTGTACTTGAGTTTCAGAAGAAATTAAGGAATCTAGGAGTGATCTTTGATTCTTCATTGACATTAGACCCTCATGTATAGACTGTTCTAAATAGTTATTTTTTTAATCTTAGAGATATTGCAAAATTGTGTCCCTTGCTATCCTTCTCAGTTGCAGAAAAGTTTGTTTTCTCTCACATTGATTACTGTAACGCGCTTCTTACTGGGGTTTCTAAGCATACTCTAAATAAGCTACAGTATGTTCAAAATTCTGAAGCTAGAATTTTAAAGACCCCCTGTGGTGAAAATCAAGTTTTTAATGTTATTTATATGTCTATGTGGTGTTTTTAACATGCTTTCAGATGAATCATGTGCAAATTCATAAGTTCTTATGCTCACATACAAAGCAACAGCGAACTGAAATCGTGTTGATCAGCTAATGCGACCGAACACAACAGCAAACGAGTTGTTCTTGTTTACAATGAGAATAAATGTCTGTGGTGCAGCACTTTACAGCTGTAATGTGGTCACACTATCTGTGCTTGCGGTGAGATATGAGACTTTGAATATAAGGGGATTAGATGGAGTCCGTCCCCCAACGCCCACTTTAATGATCAGTGTTCTTCGCTTTCCCTGAAAAATCAATATGTGTCCACCCTCCGCTTGATGCCTCGGAGTCTAGAGCGCACCGCAAGCTTCAGCGCCTGACAGTCCTGGAGCGGCTGTGCATTTTATTTGACAGGGGCCGTTATTGTAGGCTAGCAGAATCAAGCCTAAGGCTTCCCTTCCTTCACACTAATGCATGAGATTCATTTCTACACAGACAGCGAGAGCTGACGCACCTGCTCCTGGTGTTTTCAATGACGCAAAAACATACACAGGAAAATACATTCACATGTTCACATTTACTGACAAAAAAATATGAATGGAGTTTGCCCGTGCTAGAATGTTGTTTGCAGCTGCTAGGGTGTTATGAGTGAACTTCATTGTGTTGCTATGTGGTTGCTAGGGTGTTCTAGAGCAGTGGTATAGGGCTGCTGTGGTGTTATGAGTGGGTTTTGATACATTGCTAGTTTCTAGGATGTGGTACAGTAGGTGATGCTATGAGCACTACTACTAGTGATGACTGACTTAGTAAACACCACAGCATGTATTTTTAACCATAATAAATCTTAAATTCACACATGCACAAACACACAACCTGTGAACACAAGCACATGAATATAAACTACCAAAGCTCTGCCCGCATAAAAACAACAATGCATCGTGAAAAACCACCTTTCCGACTGAATGAATCTAATAAACAACTAATGAAAGCAGTTGCCAGAATCATATTTCTTATTCTGTGGTTTCATGACCTCCAAATACAAATTATTTCAGAGAGCTGGCCTGTAAGCAGATAGCAGAAACTGATCAGTGAGTAAAAACCACAGACACTCTCTCTCTCTTTCTCTCTCTCTCTGTGTGTGTGTGTGTGTGTGTGTGTGTGTGTCTGACATCATCTCGCCTTGGGCAGATGCTTCCTAACTGTTTGATATGCTACTGAGATCTCTGTGAGACGACAAAACCAGAGCACAGGGAAAAGAGGAGAGGATGACAGACAGACAGATGGACGACAGACAGACGGACGGATGACAGACAGATGATAGATAGATAGATAGACAGACGGATGACAGACAGACAGACGGATGACATACAGATGATAGATAGATAGATAGATGGACGACACACAGACAGACGATAGATAGATAGATAGATAGATAGATAGATAGATAGATAGACAGACAGACAGACGACAGACAGACAGACGGATGACAGGCGTATGACAGAAAGACGGACAACAGACAGACGACATTTAGATAGATGATAGATAGATAGATACATAGATAGATACATAGATAAACAGACAGACAGACAGACAGACAGCTGGACAATGGAAAGACGGACGACAGACAGACAGACAGACGGATGACAGATGGACGACAGACAGACAGATGGACGACAGACGGACAACAGAAAGACGGACGACAGACGGACAACAGAAAGACGGACGACAGACAGACAAATGGACGACAGACAGATGACAGATAAGATAGATAGGTGATAGATAGATAGATAGATAGATAGATAGACAGACAGACGGACAGACGGACAACGGAAAGACGGACGACAGACAGACAAATGGACGACAGACAGACAGATGAGATAGATAGATATATAGATAGATAGACAGACGGATGACAGACAGACAGATGACAGATAGATAGATAGATAGACAGACAGACAGACAGACGGATGACAGACGGACGACAGAAAGACGGACGACAGACAGACGAGTGACAGACGGACGACAGACAGACAGACAGACAGACAATAGATAGATAGACAGACGGACGGACGACAGACAACAGACGGACGACAGATAGACAGACAGACGGATGACAGAATGAGGACAGACAGACGGACGACAGACAGACGGATGACAGACAGACGACAGATAGATAGATAGATAGATAGATAGATAGATAGATAGACAGACAGACAGAAAGACAGACGGACGAACGACAGACAGACAACAGATAGATAGATAGACAGACAGACGGATGACAGAATGAGGACAGAAAGACGGACGACAGACAGACAGATGACAGACAGACGGATGACAGACAGATAGATAGATAGATAGATAGACAGACAGACAGACAGAGAGACAGACGGACGAATGACAGACAGACAGACGGACGACAGACAGACAGACAGACAGACGACAGACAGACGGATGGACGGACAGACAGACGGACGGACGGATGACAGACGGACAAACGGATGACAGACAGACAGATAGATAGACAGACAGACAGATGGATGACAAATGGACGACAGACAGACAGATGGACGACAGACGGACAACAGAAAGATACATAGATAGATAGATATATAGACAGACGACAGATGGACGACAGACAGACAGACAGACAGACAGACAGATAGATAGATAGATAGATAGATAGACAGACAGATGGACGACAGAAAGACGGATGGACGACAGACAGATAGATAGATAGATAGACAGACAGATGGACGACAGAAAGACGAACGACAGAAAGACGGACGGACGACAGACAGATGGACAGATAGCTAGATAGATAGATAGATAGATAGATAGATAGATAAAGCTTAAACTCTATATGTTCTGGAGGTAAAATTGTTGCACACTGGATTCGTCAATGCAACTCAGTTAATTTCTCATGCGTAACAGACTCCTGCTGTACAGTGTGTGTCAGTCAACACCTTCTGAACAGGGTGTTGTTGTGTTGGAGGGAAATGAGTGGAAGCGGGAGGCGTGGCTGACACAGACGACTGAACACCAGCGATTATCTCCACAACGCTGAACAAGACATTGAGGAGCTGTCATCTACCTGAGTCCTGTAATGATGAAATCATTAGAAATGCGGTCTGTGCTAATGATTATGAAACAGGAGCTACATGATCACTGCACCGCATCACTGTCACCTACACTGAGCAGGTGACTCGAGATTTAAAGGGATAGTGAATTTTGAAATCCTTTAAAACCTTGAGACTTCAACAAGGTTTTTGGGTGAGTTATTATTGTGTTATTCACCTTATCTCCATCTGTGAACGTCTGTCCATCACTGGCTCTCCTCCATGAGATCTCGGGCAGCGGTTCTCCCTCAGCCGTACAGGAGATCATCGCAGCGCTTCCCTCCACCGCTGTGACGTTCCTCAGCTGAGTGATGTGAGGCTGGACTGAACGGACACACAGAGAGGAAGTTCAGCGAACAGCAGACGTTTCTGTCCTCAGAGTTTATTTTAGAGACTAATTACATCTCAATTTGCACTAAACACAATGTTCAGTGTGACAGAGGACATCACACTTACAGTCTTTAACCGACTCTGATTCTCTTTCTCAGTTTAGAAATAAATAAGAGAACAAAATGTTTTTTGCATTGTGACATTATTGGCACCCTTTGTAAATATGAGCAAAGGTCGCTGTGAAAATAAATCTGCATTGTTTATCCTTTTGATCTTTTATTAAAAAAAAAACAAAAACCTTTCATTTAAGTAAAACAGTTGAAAATGGGGGAGAAAGCTCATTATGAAATAAATGTTTTTCTCTAGTTCACGTTGGCCACAATTATTGGCACCCAAGTCCAAGTCTTCTTCTATAATGCCTGATGAGTTTGGAGAACACCTGACAAGAGATCAGAGACCATTCCTTCATACAGAATCTCTCCAGATCCTTCAGATTCCAGCTCCATGTTGGTGCTTCTTCTCTTCAGTTCACTCCACTCATTTTCTTTAGAGTTCAGGTCAGGGGATGGCAGAAGCTTCATTTTGTGCTCAGTGACACATTTTTGTGTTGGTTTTGATGTTTGTTTTGGATCATTGTCCTGTTGGAAGATCCAATTACAGCCCATTATTGGATTTCTAGCAGAATCAGTTTTTTTTTTTTTTTTTTTTTTTTTCTGTTGGTATTTGATAGAATCCATGATACAATGTATATGAACAAGGTGTCCAGAACCTCCAGCAAAAAATAGGACGTACTTTTTATCCATGTGTGCACCAAACCCATCTGGTGGGTTTGCTACCAAAAAGCTCTTTTTTTAGTTTCATCTGACCACAGAAGCCGGTCCCTTTTGAAGTCTTGTCTGACAACTGAATATGCTGGAGTTTGTTTTTGGATGAGCGAGGAGGATTTTTCTTGAAACCCTCCCGAACAACTTGTGGGGATGTAGGTACTGTTTGATAATTTTTTTAGGCTTTCTGACCCCAAGACTTAACTAATCTCTGCAATTCTCCAGCTGTGATCCTTGGAGAGTCTTTGTCCACTCAAACGTTCCTCCTCACCGCGCATTAGGACGATTTAGACACACGTTATATATATAAATTATTATTAATTATATAAAAAATTGTAAATATATTTATTGCATGCTTATACTGTATGTATATATATATATAATTGAGATTAATCACAACTAACAAAAGTTTGTTTATATATATATATATATATATATATATATATATATATAAATTAATATTAATTGTATTAAAAAAGTGTACATATATTTATTGCATGCTTATATATATATATTATATATATAGTACTGTCAAATTAATTATTAATTAATTGAGATTAATCACATCTAACAAACTTTTGTTTACATATATATATATATATAAAAATTAATATTATTTATATAAAAAATTGTAAATATATTTATTGCATGCACATATTATTTATATATATATTTTATATATATTATTTATATAATAAGAATTACAAAGAACTGCACATGACGTCTAAAGATATTTGGTGGCATAAATCTTCTTAAAGAACGGATAAAATGTAAAAAAGTTGTACCCTGAAAGTCACTTTGGATAAAAGCGTCTGTCATGTGCGTAAATGTAAATGTAATAGTCATGAAAATTACTTATAATAATACAAATCTTTTCTTTTTGGGTGAAATGTGACCTGGAGATTCATCCATATATCTGTCTATGAAAATACTTCTCATGGCACATTTTTTTCCTCTGAATATCTTCCTGTGAGTGCTTGTACTGCGATGTTCACATCAGTGAGGTCTTGATTTATGCTGAACTCACAGATAAACCCTGTTAGAAGTGCAGTGTGTGTGTGTGTGTGTGTGTGTGTGTGTGTGTGTGTGTGTCATAGATAAGCTGCTCTATGTGTCTTACTCAGCTTTCAGTCGAGGGCAAACAACCCCATGGTGAGTTTCATGCATAACAGCCGTTCCTGCTCTGTTTAAGTGTGCTGGAGAGAATGAATGAAACCCAACAGAAACAGCTCTTCACAGTGTGGGCCTTTGAACAACGTCTGCAGAGATCAAGGAGTTATTTGTAGCGGGAGATGCAGTCAAAACACCCAGAGGCTGCGGAGAGCAAGTGTGAGCTACACACACACACACACACACACACACACACACGTTCTAGCAAAGACAAACAGATAGTTGTAGATGTCGGAGTCTGGAAACACTTCAGGAAGCGTCAATGTTGTTTTGCTGACGAAAACTCGCCAAAAGTGGCAACAAGAAACAGTCTGTTAAAATGACCAAACCAACATGCTGCTGCAGGTTAAAATAACCCATGGTTGGGTCGGTCCATATTTGATCCATCTGCGGGTTGCAAAACAATCTAAATTTGGTTACTTTCAAGCCAGCGTTTTTTAGAGTGCTCTTTCCCATATGTTGTGATGAATGATGTATTTTCTGCAGCACTCAATCTCTGTATTGCTCGGCAAAATGAATAACCGTGAAACTCTTTCAGTGGCTGTAAACTGCAGCTGTTGACTGTGAACTGAAGCTCCCCTGAGAGCCGGAGACACGTACAGACGACACACGACACGCTGTAAACACAACGACTGTAGTGACATCGAGGTCAGCAGACACTACACTCGCAGAAAACAGCAGAGATTTAACTCATGAACACTTGACATTTGAGCACCACGACGTCAACCTTCAGAAACGGTCAGAGAAACTCACTCTCATTACTGTCATTGTGAAGAGCAGATGTTAGGATTGAACTCTACTTACTACAGAGCTAGAAATATAATCAAATATAATTAAAAATAATCATATTTAAATATGAGCAATAAATATTCAGGGTCTGAAAACAAATGATTGATAATTAATAATAAATAAACACTAATACACATTTATTTATCCAATTAAATATATTAACATTTATATTTAATATAATCACATTCATTATACTATATAATTATAAACTATATAGAATAATTTAATATATTTCAATATTTATAAACTGTATTGTTGGCCAATTTTTGCTTTATATATATTTTTATTTTCACAATTATTGCTGATTGAAGTGTTCCTTAAATATTTTAAAAATAAAAAAAATAAATATTTATAAATATTTATAAACTGTATTGTTGAATTACTGTTGACAGATGGTCAATATTTGCTTTATCTATATTTTTTATTTTTATAATTATTGCTGATAGATGGTTCCCTAAATATTTATAAATAAAAATAAATATTTATAAATGGTATTGCTGAATTTCTGTCGACAGATGGTCAATATTTTCTTTATATATATATATATATATATATATATATATATATATATATATATATATATATATATATATACACACACACATATATATATATATATATTTTTCCACAATTATTGCTGATCGGTGGGTTCCCTGAATATTTATAAAAAAAATAAAAATAAAAAAAAATAATAATATATATATATATATATATATATATCTTGGAGGGTTCCCTAAATATTTATAAATAAAATAAAATAGAAATATTTCAATATTTTTAAATATTTCAATATTTATAATTTTCATTGATGAATTTCTGTCAACAGATGGTCAATATTTGCTTTATCTATGTTTTTATTTTCATAATTATTGCTGATCGAAGGGTTCCCTAAGTATTTATAAACAAAAAAAAAATATTTATAAATATTTCAATATTTATAAACTGTATTGATGAATTTCTGTCAAAAGATGCTCAATATTTGCTTTATCTACATTTTTATTTTCACAATTATTGCTATAAACGTCACAAAGTCACAGCTGTGTTGCTGCTCCACGTTTTGCACAACAAAACTCCCACCCAATAAGAGCGTCATATAAATGTGCCTTCTGAAGAACAACCGTCTCCGGCTCTTGGATCTTGATGGCGGAGAATAAATCTCCATACATTTCCATGCAAAGACAGGAGGTCCAATCAAAATAATCAGTTTCTGAATATGCACAGCAGCTTCATGAAAACATAAATTGAATCCGGGTCCTATAAAGAAGCTGCTGGAGTTTTGTCACGATAATTGAACAGTCTTTCATTTCCCTGTTTGAAATAGCGGCGCATTTACTGCGCTGCTGGCCTCATATTTGTGGCGCATCGCTTCATTTTCTTCAAGAGAATTTGAGTGGAAAGCAACTAAATGGAAAAAGAAGAGAAGAACCGTCTGTACTGCTGCCTTCCTCTGTCACACTGAGACAACACAGCAACAAACACCTCACAGAAGACTCAAGATGTGTCTGTTGAAGATGAATATTTCCTCACCGAACACTTTGAGGAACAGCTGACTCTCGGTGCTCCCGGCCTTGTTGCTGGAGCGGCAGGTGTACGGCCCTCCGTCACCTTGACGGATGTTTTTAATGGTCAGCGTGCTTTTGCCTCCGTCCATAGTGTTCAACACATACTGCTCCGATCGCTCGATCACGTGACCCTTCCTGAGGAGAGAAAGACTCAGTTAATGAGATGATTAACTGTAGCTGAAGTATTACGTCTTATAAAGTCTTTTGTGCTCTATTAGAACACGTTTTCATGCTTGAATGTTGATTATTTTCCTCATATTCTCCATTGTTCAGCTCCTCTCTTCCCAGTCTGTCAGTAACGCTCTGTTTAGTTCCTGTCTCTATGAAGCCCCTCCTTCTGAAAAGCACAATGTGCTCTGATTGGTCGGCTGGAGCAGCGTGTTGTGATTGGTGTTTGGGAAATGTCCCGCCCCTTACCATAACCGCCAGTTTCAACACACTACTAACTAACTCAACCAGGCCCCGCCCCTTTATTCTGCGCATTAATTATTTAAATGAGGAATATACACACAAAAGTGTTTCTGAGTTTAAGCTACAGAAAGTGCAGAGACCAAAGAACAGTAACCATAGAAATGAAGATTCGTGTAATAAACAATCTAATCTCAATAACAAGGCCACAATTAAGGGAAGTGAACGCAGGCCTCTATGCTACAAGACGACACAATTAGCCGCTGGCAAAACAAAGGGAACATCCAATTAGATTTAACAAGCTAACCGAAGCAGGAACACGAGTCTGGACTCAAACGCAAGCAATCCAGAGCTGAAAATGAAGATTCTGTCATCATTTACATAGAGGCATTATTCAGTGAAAATGAAAGAGAGCTTTGTGATCCACAGAAAAAAAAATCGAATTGGTAAATGAAGACAGAATGTTAATTTCTGGCTCAACTATTCCTTTCAATAGGATGCAGAAAAGATGCAAACAATAACTAATTAATAGCTGGAAATAATGATGACATTTAACTGAAGCAGGTGTGCTAACAGTGTGATGCGGTAAACCTAACAAATCTATCTGATTGAGCACATAAAACACACTTTATCCGTTCCATTATGATTTCTGGTCTAATATATTTATAAGAAAGTGTGAATTTGTCTGCACAAACAGGAAAAAGTGCATACATTTGTAGGAAAAGCTTTTTATGATATCGACGTTTACTGAAGTAACATATGGAAGCTTGTTTCTGCCACTGAATAAAATATAAAAAAAGTAATTGCGACTTTTTATCTCAGAATTGTGACTTTATTTCTCATGCAATTGCGAGTTATAAAGTCAGAATTGTGAGATATAAACTTGCAATTCTGATAAAAAAGTCAGTCTTTTTTTCCTCAGAATTGGACTTTATAACTCAATTGTTTATATCGTCTTTATATCACAATTATGAGAAAAAAAAGTCAGAATTGTGAGATAAAAAGTCACAATTACCTTTTTTATTTAGTGGCGGAAACAAGCTTCCATAGTAAAATCTATAGAACAGGATTTGAACATTTTATCCTGATGCTTATTAATCAAATTGATGATTAACTGAAACCTGCAGGATAATGTATCTCCTGTCTGTTCAAATGAACAGCATTTAAAATCCTTGCATAAATATTCATTTGTAAATCTACAGTCTCTTTTATAGCAGCAAACCCATATGACATGATTAAAAAAGAACATCTGTGATTTAAAGAGGACCTATTATGCCCTTTTCACAATTTAAGTCTCTGGTGTCTCCAGAATGTGTCTGTGAAGTTTCAGCTCAAAATACCCCACAGATCATTTATTATAGCTTGTCAAATTTGCCCCTGTGAGCAAAAACACGCCGTTTTTGTGTGTGTCCCTTTAAATGCAAATGAGCTGCTGCTCCCGGCCCCCTTTCCAGAAGAGGGCGGAGCTTTAACAGCTCACACTTCGGTCGCTCAACAACAACAAAGCTGGAGAATCTCACGCAGCCAAAATGAGGATTGTCAGTAACGGTGTTCAGCCTTACATTGTTCAAACCGGAGTCGACACTGATGGAGAGACTCAGGAAGAAGTTACAACTTTTAGACGTTTCTGAATGGTTAGTGGATAAATTTATGTTGATTCAACTCATCGACTAGCATGTGCCGTCATGTTAATCTTTTGTGCAAATCCAGTGTTGAATTGACCCTCGTTTGTGAAGCAGTCCGGCGTAAAATGACGGCATGTCAACAACACTCTAGTACAACAACTCTTCCTCTTCTCTAAAGCAGCCCAACATGGCCTCACCCCCTTTGTTGTGTGTTCTCGGGGGCGGGGTTTATGTAAATTTTAGGGTTAGTGATGTCAAGAAGCTCGTTGTAGTCCCTACCAGCTGTTTGTTGTAGTTCTTAAACAGAGATTTCTGTAAAAGAAAATATCTTTCTTTGCACTGAACTTTGAGCATCATAACTTCACAGATGTTGTTTATGCTCAAACAGCAACATTACACACTAACTAAAGTTAAAAAAGTGAAATCATAATCAATCACCCTTTAAGTAACTGTAATTTTGAAGTTGAAGAGAATTAAAGAGAACTTTGTTATCTGCGGTAAAAATACCTCTGATTTAATGCACTTTAATTTCAGCCATTTACAAAATTATCATGCCAATCTTTCATGGGTTTAAATCGGTGAAAACTATAATTGTGCTGCACTTTGTGCTTGTAATAATTAGACTGATCTTCTCATCAGTCCCACCCAAATCAACTCTGAGACAGAATATGTCTTTATATCTCCAGACAGCAATGAGACTACATGGAGAACAAATGGAGCCTGTTCTCCACGTTTCCAGATTCTCAGATGTTTCTCCAGAGTACTTTCACATGCATTTTAACATTAACATTTGCAGTGCAACTTCTTCTAGTCCACACAGGTCAGTGAGCAAACATTTTCACGGGCACGTTCAATTTCTCCTTCACACAAAAGAAAGATTTCAGAGAAAACCCAGAGTTTGAGCAATTCCAGCCCTCACCTGAGTTATCATGGAAGGCTTTGAACAGCTGATCAAAGCACAGATCACCTCTTCACGGCCCGACGCCACAGACCCGCTGCGATTTGCATACAGATAGAATAAATGAATCGAGGACACTGTGCCCTATATACTAGCAATGATGTCCAGCGCCCTAGATAGCACACTCACACACGCCCAACCGCTGGATCTTAAAGCTTTAGGAATAAAAAATCTGTTCTAAGAAAGTTCCCGTTAAGTTATGAAAATGTTATTTATGGATGTTCAAAATGTCCAGTTTTTTAAAAATGTATATATTCTTGGTTATGCGAACATTCCATTTTATCATTCTGCAGACATTATGGGGATGTTATTTTTGAATGTTCTCTGAAAAACAGCAGGGTGAGTAAATAATGTCTTCATTTTCATTTTTGGGTGAACTATCCCTTTAATGTTACTGGAAGAACGTTTGTTCATAACTTTGAGAGAACCTTGCTAGAACGTCAGCCAAAGTTCTGAGAGTGTTCCCTGTTAGCTGGGCACCAACATTCAGAGTTTCTCTTGACAAACGTTACTGTTACCCACCAGTACCAGGTCACCTGAGGGTCGGGGGAGCCGGAGGTGATGCAGGTGAACGTCACTGACTCCTGGTAGTCGGCGGTGGCGTTGAAGGACTGCTGCGGCACTGACAGAACCGGAGGAACTGGAATGACACCAGACAGACAGTTAATCATGCATGTTTAATAAAGTCACATGTTTCTCCATTTCTCTCTGTATGTTGAATGCAGGTAAAGTCAGTGCGAGCTTGTTTCCACCACTGAGTAAAAAATAAAATTAATTACAACTTTTTATCTCACAATTCTGACTTTTTTTCTCGCAATTGCGAGTTTACATCTCACAATTCTCAGAATTGCGTGATATAAAGTCAGAATGGCGAGATATAAACTTGCAATTGCTTTTTATAAAGTCAGAAATGTATGATATGCATGTGAATTATAAACTCGCAATTTCGAGTTATAGTCAGAATGGCGAACTATAAAGTCATAATTGTGAGTTATAAAGTCATAATTGCAAGTTATAAAGTCCGAATTGTGAGTTATAAAATCAGAATTGTTAGTTATAAAGTCAGAATTGCGAGTTATAAAGTCAGAATTGTTAGTTATAAAGTCAGAATTGTTAGTTATAAAGTCAGAATTGCAAGTTATAAAGTCAGAATTGTTAGTTATAAAGTCAGAATTGCAAGTTATAAAGTCAGAATTGTTAGTTATAAAGTCCGAATTGTGAGTTGCGAGTTATAAAGTCCGAATTGCGAGTTATAAAGTCCAAATTGTGAGTTATAAAGTCAGAACTGTAAGTTATAAAGTCAGAATTGCGAGTCATAAAGTCAGAATTGTGAGTTATAAAGTCATAATTGCAAGTTATAAAGTCAGAATTGTGAGTTATAAAGTCAGAATTGTTAGTTACAAAGTCAGAATTGCGAGTTGCGAGTTATAAAGTCCGAATTGCGAGTTATAAAGTCAGAATTGTGAGTTATAAAGTCAGAACTGTAAGTTATAAAGTCAGAATTGCGAGTTATAAAGTCAGAATTGCAAGTTATAAAGTCAGAATTGCGATCCATAAAGTCAGAATTGCAAGTTATAAAGTCAGAATTGCGAGTTGTAAAGTCAGAATTGCGATTCATAAAGTCAGAATTGCGAGTTGCGAGTTATAAAGTCAGAATTGCAAGTTATAAAGTCCGAATTGTGAGTTATAAAATCAGAATTGTTAGTTATAAAGTCAGAATTGCGAGTTATAAAGTCAGAATTGCAAGTTATAAAGTCAGAATTGCGAGTTATAAAGTCAGAATTGCAAGTTATAAAGTCAGAATTGCGAGTTGTAAAGTCAGAATTGCGATTCATAAAGTCAGAATTGCGAGTTGCGAGTTATAAAGTCAGAATTGCAAGTTATAAAAGCAGAATTGCGAGTTATAAAGTCAGAATTGCGATCCATAAAGTCAGAATTGCAAGTTATAAAGTCAGAATTGCGAGTTATAAAAGCAGAATTGCGAGTTATAAAGTCAGAATTGCAAGTTATAAAGTCAGAATTGTGAGTTATAAAGTCAGAATTGTGAGTTATAAAGTCAGAATTGCGAGTTGCGAGTTATAAAGTCAGAATTGCAAGTTATAAAAGCAGAATTGCGAGTTATAAAGTCAGAATTGCGATCCATAAAGTCAGAATTGCAAGTTATAAAGTCAGAATTGCGAGTTGTAAAGTCAGAATTGCAATTCATAAAGTCAGAATTGCGAGTTGCGAGTTATAAAGTCAGAATTGCGAGTTATAAAGTCAGAATTGCAAGTTATAAAGTCAGAATTGCGAGTTATAAAAGCAGAATTGCGAGTTATAAAGTCAGAATTGCGAGTTATAAAGTCAGAATTGTGAGATATAAAGTCAGAATTGTGAGTTATAAAGTCAGAATTGCGAGTTATAAAGTCAGAATTGCGTGATATAAAGTCAGAATTGCGAGTTATAAAGTCAGAATTGCGTGATATAAAGTCAGAATTGCGAGTTATAAAGTCAGAATTGTAAGTTATAAAGTCAGAATTGTGAGTTATAAAGTCAGAATTGTGAGTTATAAAGCCAGAATTGCGAGATATAAAGTCAGAATTGCGAGTTATAAAGCCAGAATTGAATAATATAAAGTCAGAATTGCAAGTTATAAAGTCAGAATTGCAAGTTATAAAGTCAGAATTGCGAGTTATAAAGTCAGAATTGTAAGTTATAAAGCCAGAATTGCGAGATATAGTCAGAATTGCGAGTTATAAAGCCAGAATTGAATAATATAAAGTCAGAATTGCGAGTTATAAAGTCAGAATTGCGTGATATAAAGTCAGAATTGCGATTCATAAAGTCAGAATTGCGAGTTATAAAGTCAGAATTGCGATTCATAAAGTCAGAATTGCGAGTTATAAAGTCAGAATTGCGAGTTATAAAGTCAGAATTGCGAGTTATAAAGTCAGAATTGCGATTCATAAAGTCAGAATTGCGATTCATAAAGTCAGAATTGCGAGTTATAAAGTCAGAATTGCGATTCATAAAGTCAGAATTGCGAGTTATAAAGTCAGAATTGCGAGTTATAAAGTCAGAATTGCGATTCATAAAGTCAGAATTGCGATTCATAAAGTCAGAATTGCGAGTTATAAAGTCAGAATTGCGATTCATAAAGTCAGAATTGCGAGTTATAAAGTCAGAATTGCGATTCATAAAGTCAGAATTGCGAGTTATAAAGTCAGAATTGTGAGATATAAAGTCAGAATTGCAAGTTATAAACTTTTTGAGAAAAAAGTGAAAATGTTTTTTTTTCTCAGAATTGGACTTTATAACACAATTTTGAGAAACAAAGTCAGAATTGCGATATGTAAACTCACATTTGTGAGAAAAAAAAGAGTCAGAATTGTGAGATAAAAGTTGCAATTATCTTTTAAATTGTTTTATTCCGTGGCGGAAACAAGCTTCCATAGTTTATATTAGCATAGAATATATATATACCAAATTAAACCAAATTTATATTTTTCTTCTAAACTTTGTCTCCTGTCTGTAATTAAACTTATTTAACTATCAAACATTGTTGCAGCAAACCACGTCAGCCGTTTATTTACATTCTCTCTTCAGTTTGATTTCCCTTTAATTTCCCAAAGTAATGTCCTTATTTCAAAACAAGTTTGTTTCATGTCAGTCTGATGAGCCGAATCCATCTGATACGATGACTTAAGAGAATAAAACAGACCTCAACAACGTTTCTCGCCGCCCACTGCAGTTGAGCAGAATCATTATTCGCTGCTCTGTGATTTGCTCCCTGTTAGAATTCGCCTGAGTTCAAAGAGGTTGAAATGACTCGTTTTTTTTATTTTGGTGATGTGTATCAGTGAAGGACATCTCAGTGACATTTCCTTTTAAAGGATCAAGCAGACGCGGAGAGAAGTTGCCGATTCGACCCCTGTCTGCGCTCAAACCGCTCCTCTGATGATGAAAGTCAGGGTTAAGGGCGCGGAAAGAGCACGCTTGTGCACGTCTGCATGCTAATCATCGCCGTAGATGTATTCCACATACACAAATGTACAGGATAGTTAGAAGAAACTGAGATGCAACAAACAAGGAACCAGAACAAAGACAAAGCACTTCACAAGTAATTGCTCAATTATTTGAAGAATCCCTGCTGAAAACACAAGCTCAGAATGTCATAAATGCTGCTGCTGGTTACGTGCTCATAGGCATGCTGGTCAACCTAGAGAAGTCATGCTGGGTAAAGGGTTAGTTCACCCAAAAATGAAAATTCTGTCATTAATTACTCACCCTCGTGCCGTTTTACACCCGTAAGACCTTTGTTGATCTTTGGAACACAAATTAAGATATTATATCCGATGACTCAGTGAGGCCTCCATAACCAGCAATGACATTTCCTCTCTCAAGATCCATTAATGTACTAAAAACATATTTAAATCAGTTCATGTGAGTACAGTGGTTTAATATTAATAATATAAAGCGACGAGAATACTTTTGGTGCGCCAAAAAAACAAAATAACGACTTATATAGTGATGTCCGATTTTAAAACACTGCTTCAGGAAGATTCGGAGCGTAATGAATCAGTGTGTCGAATCATGATTCGGATCGCGTGTCAAACCGCCAAACTGCTGAAATCACGTGACTTTGGCGCTCCGAACTGTGGATTCGACACACTGATTCATAACGCTCCGAATCTTCCTGAAGCAGTGTTTTGAAATCGGCCATCACTAAATAATTCGTTTTTTTTTTTTTTTTTTGGGCGCACCAAAAACATTCTCGTCGCTTTATAATATTAATATTGAACCACTGTACTCACATGAACTGATTTGAATATGTTTTTAGTACCTTTATGGATCTTCCTATGCCTCCCTATGTAGGCCTCACGGAGCCATCGGATTTAATCAAAAATATCTCAATTTGCGTTCCGAAGATCAACGAAGGTCTTACGTGAGTAATAAATGACAGAATTTTCATTTTTGGGTGAACTAACCCTTTAAGCTAGTAAAGAAGCGTGGTGGAGACACAAGCGCAACATCATCTAAAAACACAACATATGACAGCTGGCAAGGTGGTTGACTAGTTGTTCAACAAATGACTTAGTGATGTCAAACACTATTTTTTTTTTAACTAACCTAACTTAATATTAATTATTAAAGTGATGCTGTACTTGAATTTAGAAATGTAACTTTACTCCTGATATACTGTTTGTGCCTAAAAATGCTCTGAGAAGTTATGTGAAGCATATGTGAATTCTTACTGTAAATATGACATATATATATATATATATACACACACATATTTAATGGTCATATATATATATATATATATATATATATATATATATATATATATATATATATATAAAACCATTCATTAGTAATGATGCTATAAATGAATTTAGAAACATAACTTGCATGCTAAACCGTATAAAACATTTGTTTCCTGTAAATATTGTCTTCGGCTGAATAACACAATCACCAATCATATTTCTCTCAAAGAGTTTCTATAATCTTCCAAACTAGCCTCAAACAGATGGCGCGCATATGCAAAATGACCACGTTAATTCAATAAGGAAGGTCAAAGCAGGAGGGGGCATTTCATTATAACAGCGGATGGCGTTCCAACACACCGTTACGATCCACTGCAGCTTAGCCAAGGCTGGGAATAAATCTAGGGGAAAATTCTGGATTCAATCTCTGGTCTTGGATACGAGACTCAGGCGTTGTCGCTTTCTAGTCAGCGCTTGCTAAGTGATTTAAGCAGCAGGTTGTTCTGTTGCCGTGGCAGACGGTGCTTGCCATGTCTTCGGGATAATAGGATGCGCCTCATTGAGCGAGCTTATTGGATCTTCCTGAGAGCTATAAGTGGTGATGCTAAATTGAATGCAATACACTTTTTTTTTCTTCCTTGCATGTTATTACATCAGTTTAAAGAAGTATGAGTTGTGCAAATACTATTGTGTCCGTTCAGGCAGAGCTCGACGCTATCAAATCCTGACGACGGCTCATTTCGTGGAACAAGGTAAATGAATGAGTTCAAAAGACAGGCGGGATTTTGTGAAGCGTTCGCGAAGATAAGGTCGTCGTTTACTTGTGAGTCACGGAAGCTTGAAGAGTATGTTAATTGAAACATTTAGTCACAAATCTAGTCAGCAGAAAATTGAGTGTAAAGATGCTGAGATGATAAACTATGTGTGGGTTTGTAATGTGAAACGCCCATTTTAGTCTGAACATGAAAAGACCAGCATGACGGTCTTAAATGGTCTCTTCAGGCTGGTTTATGTTGGTTAACAGGGATGTAACCATCATAGACATATCTTAACCAGCAAAACCTGTCATCTAGCCTGGTCTGATAAAGCTGGTTGACCAAGGAAGTCTTGCTGGTTAAGCTAGTTTAACAGTCTAAAACCAAAAACACAATAATCAGCTATGCTTCGTGTAACCGGTTCTACTCACCCGCTCCAAGCGGGATTCGAACCGTGGTCTCTAGCATGGGAGTCGGGTGCTCTAACAAGGACACTAAAGACTGCAGCCTCTAGAGTTCCTCTTGACATCAGGGAAGTGAGGTTTACATGCACAGCTCTTACTGGCCTACGACAATTACACTCACCCCCCTAAACCTCACTCCCATCCAGATCACGGCACCAATGTAACCCCTCCTGTTCGAACCGCCCACTCTAAGCGGGACTTGAAGCCGGGTCTGCCGGCATGGTAGTCGGGTGCTCTAACAAGGAGGCTAAAGACCGCAGCCTCTAGAGCACCTCTTGACATCAGGGGAGTGAGGTTTACACTCACAGCTTTTACTGGCCTACAACAGTCACACTCAGTCCCCTAAACCTCACTCCCATCTGGGTCACGGCACCAATGTCACCCCTCCTGTTCGAACATCCCGCTCTAAGCGGGACTTAAACCCAGGTCCGCCGACGTGGTAGTCGGACGCACTAACAAGGAGGCTAAAGACCGCAGCCTCTAGAGCGCCTCTTGACATCAGAAGAGTGAAGTTTACATGCACAGCTCTTACTGGCCTACACCAATTACACTCACCCCCCTAAACCTCACTCCCATCCGGGTCACCGCACCAATTTAACCCCTCCTGTTCAAACTGCCCGCTCTAAGTGGGACTTGAACCCTGGTCCACTGGCATGGGAGTTGGGCGCTCTAACAAGGAGGCTAAAGACCGCAGCCTCTAGAACGCCTCTTGACATCAGAAGAGTGAAGTTTACATACACAGCTCTTACTGGCCTACACCAATTACACTCACCCCCCTAAACCTCATTCCCATCCGGGTCATGGCACCAATGTAACCCCTCCTGTTCAAACTGCCCGCTCACTGGCATGGGAGTCGGGCGCTCTAACAGGGAGGCTAAAGTCTGCAGTCTCTAACGTCAGTCGCTAGAGCACCTCTTGAGTGATCAGGGGAATGAGGTTTACACGCACAGCTCTTACTGGCCTACTCACCCCCCTAAACCTCCTCTAAACCTCACTCCCATCCGGGTCACGGCACCAAATGTAACCGGTTCTACTGAACTCCATGGAGTATATAATGAGTTTGGAATTTCCAGAGAAATTCTTAATTAATGCATTACAGTTTAACTAAACCCATTAGATTTTAGTTGACTAAATCTACTGAAGATTTAGTCAACTAAAATCTTATGATATTTAGTTGACTAAAACAAGATTAAAACTGACTAAAATATGACTAAAACTAAATGGCATTTTAGTGAAAAGACTATGACTAAAACTAAATCAAAATTTGCTGTCAAAATTAACACTGGTCGGCAGCAATTTTTCATGCAAGTACTTAGTACAGTTTGGCCTCTAACTGAAACAAAAATGCTTGATGAATTCTGCTACTTGAGACCTTTTTTTAACAATATATGACACAAGTCTATCTGTTATGTACACTGATTTTACAGATCACATGTTCATGTAAAGCAGTTATTTTTTCTAATATGTAAGCAAATTTAAAAGCACTTGTTAAGTGATGGTCATATTCCCTATATTCACTGTAAAACCAAGCTTCTAAGCTTTAAAACGACACCTATTTTGAGTTTTGAGTGATAACTTGGCGCACCCCAGCTTCGGAATTAAGAGGTTAACGATTAGTCAATTAATTGATTGTTGATTTAAACAACGATCGATCATGATCACCTTATTGTTTCTTCAACTTCATCGAATCTTTCAGAACGTGCAGATTCTTCTGTACTGACAGGCGTCAGTGAAGGAGCTCGTCTTAGAGAAGTAAATGGTTCTTAACTGTGAGTCGATAAGCTACAGTGTGACACTGAAACACTCGTACAGTCGAGCGCTATGCGGTTATTGAGCTGTTCAGAGCTCAGTGAGGAAGTACACACATGTAACAACAACTCTTACCGTTCACCAGCACCACAATGTCCCTGAAATCGATCTCTCCTCGGGCCTCTACACGCGCCTCACAGCGATACACGCCCTCGTCAGCTTTGCTCACTCTCAGGATCTGCAGGTTGTTGCTGGGAAGCACTTGAAATCTGCCTTCAGGAAGAGAGAGAAACACAGACATCAAAACTAATATCTGTGAGTGTGAGTGGAGCATGCCTCGCCATACTGGTTGCCAGGGTGTTGCTATGTGATTACTACATTGTTCTCTGCACTACAGTTGCTAGGGTGTTACAGGTGGTTGTTTATCTTGTTGCTAGTGTGTTCTTAGTGCTATGCAGCTGTTAGGGTGTTCTGAGTGATTGCCAACATGTTGCTAAGTGGTTGCTAGGGTATTTAGAATGTTTACCAACATGTTATTATGCAGTTGCTAGGGTGTTCTGAGTGGTTGCCAACATATTGCTATGCGTTTGCTATGTGGCTGTTTTGAGTGGTTACTAATGTGTTGCTATGCAGTTGCTAGGGTGTTCTAAGTGTTTGCCAATGTGTTGCTAGTGTGTTTTTAGCGTCTGTTACTATGCTGTTTCTGTGGTGTTTCATGTGGTTGCTAGTGTGTTGCTATGCAGTTGCCAGGGTGTTCTGAGTGTTTGCCAACATGTTGCTATGCAGTTGTTTTGGTGTTTCAGGTGGTTGCTAGTGTGTTGCTATGCAGTTTCCAAGGTGTTCTAATCATTTGCCACCATGTTGCTATGCAGTTGCTGGGGTGTTCCAGGTGGTTGCTAGTGTGTTGCTATGTAGTTGCCAGAATATTCTATGTCTTTGCCAACATGTTGCTATGCAGTTGCTGGTGTGCTCCAGGTGGTTGCTAGCATGTTGCTATGCAGTTGCCAAGGTGTTATGAGTGTTTGCCACCATGTTGCTATGCAGTTGTTGGGTTGTTTCAGATAGTTGCTAGTGTGTTGCTATGCAGTAGCCAGGGTGTTCTGAGCATTTGCCAACATGTTGCTATGCAGTTGCTGTGGTGTTCCAGGTGGTTGCTAGTGTGTTGCTATGCAGTTACCAAGATGGTCTAAGTGTTTGCCAACATGTTGCTATGCAATTGCTGGGGTGTTCCAGGTGGTTGCTAGTGTGTTGCTATGCAGTTGCCAAGGTGTTATGAGTGTTTGCCACCATCTTGCTATGCAGTTCCTTTGGTATTCCATGTAGTTGCTAGTCTGTTGCTATGCAGTTGCTAAGATGTTCTGAGTGGTGCATATGCTGTTGCTATGGTGTTCTAGTACACATTAACACACAGCCTGCCACAGACAGTCCTATATGACACAAATTGCATGGGTTTAATCGTACAAGTTACATGCTGAAATGTTCAAACACTAATCTTTGAGCAAATGGCACTAATAAAAAAATAAATTGTGTCTGTGCCAAAGAGCCCTTCAGACCTCTTGGATTCTTTGGATTGATCACCAACCTTAAAAACCAGGCATAAGGTTTTTAAGAGAAATTAAAGTCATTCTGTTATGTTTAAAGCCTTTGACAGAAATATAGTCCTGTGTGCGGTGAAATGAAAAAAACGCAGAGGATTTAATCAACAGACTCCTTTTTCATCTGAGCACAATAATAGGAAAATATTATCATCAATCCTCAAAACGACTTCTGCTTCCATTTCAAGGACATTTGCTAAATGAAACACCTTCAGGATTACAGCCTTTCTTTTACTTTTGTCATCCCTCGCCGATAAACACACACCTTTTCTCCTCTCATCCAGGAGAGACATTTATAACCGGCTCCCTAATTAGAATAAAAATAATCAAATCTCCATCTTTTAATCTCCCAGGCTGGAAAGTGCAGATAGCTTGTCAAAGTTCTGCCTTTGAATTCCAATTAAGGGTTTGACACCTTAAATGTAGATGGAAGTTTTCATTCCCTCAGCAGAGAACTTCACTGCATCCAGACACTGATTGTGGTTTATTGTTTTAGCATTTCAAACCCAACAAACACCTTTTCATAAATTGTTTACATTGCAAAGTGTTTGTGCATCTTTCTGTACAAAGTGTTTGTGCATCTATTCTTATCAGTGCTGTCAAATCGATAATCGTGATTAATTGCATCTAACATAAGTTTGTATATATGTGTGTGTGTGTGTATATATTTATACACACACACATTATATATTTACAAACCTTTGCGATTAATCATGATTAATCAATGTGAGTACTAATTCTTATCTACTTACAGACATTAAGACATTTATACGTCATTTATACGTTATACATCGAGTCATTTTCTCTTTAACTTGCTTTACTATTAGAATAGTTAAACAGTAAAGCAAGTTGAAGAGAAAAAGATTCAAAGAGAATAGTTTACTTACCCTAAAGTCCCAATAGATGAACCTAAATAAAATATCTGTACTGCAATTATAAAGAATTATCGGTCCAAAAACAAAACATCATCAAAAAGTAACACGGTACTATGGTTTTTTGGAACATGTACCACATTAATTTCATGGTATTCTCTGAAATACTTTAGAGTATTTAGTATGGTATAGTACCATATTATACCATAGCGCTGTTCATTTTGTTTTGTTTTTTAGAATTTTTTACTTCATCGAAATGGTACAAAACTTGGTAAAAGTTTTGGCACTTGCTATGTGAACACACACACACACAAAAATCATGGACATGATTCGAAAAGTTTAAACGGTCCTGAAAAAAATAGTCAGACGGTCAAAAATGAGCGTATTGGAAATGAATTTCATCTAGTGGAAATGTTTGGTACTGCGCCCAAACAAAATCTGACTGAAAGCTCATTTTTTGAGATATCAACCTCAAATTTGGAGCACAGCTTGTATGGCATATATTGTATGGCTTTAATTTTCTCACAATTTTAGAGTAAAACATGTTTTAAAAAATATGCATTTCATATAACATTTAAAAATAGTATTTTTGTGCATTTTTCATAATAATAAACTTTAACTTCTATAACTTTATTTTTTAGTTTCACTTTTTTTTTTTTTTTTTTTTTTACTTTTCACTTCAGCAATATTCAGCCAAGTGTCATCTTTGAAAAGAGACCAAACTATTCTATAAATATAATGTAGTACCATAAAATCCCTTAAAAATACAAAATATTAAATAAAAACATTAATCAAACTAACATATAGGACATTAATTTCATTGAAATAATAATAATAATAATAATAAAATAGGTCATTTTTGACTGCCACGCGGCACCAGAGGGTTAAATGAATCGTCTCAGTTCTTACTGTTCGGTTCGGACGTGATTTCTCTGTTCTTGTAGAACCAGGACACGGCTGGCACAGGTGAACTGATGACATCACAGATGACCTCAGCGTCCTCGGCCTGACGAAACTCCTGCGGCGTCTTCACCTCGCGGAACGTCAACTTCTCTGTGACCAGACAAACACGACAACATAAAAGATCCCATTAATCTCACAGGTGCCTCCTGTACAGAAGAGATCTCAACAACCCGAAAACAAATCCTGCAATTACGAGTCAGAGATACAGTTAACTTATTGAAACTAAAACCATAGAAACACTTTAGTTTTAGTTACCTGAAACAAAAATAAACGTCAACTGAAATAGAATAAAAAAGTATTATTAAAAAAAAAATTAATAACTATTATGGAGTTTCTTTGCACTAACATTTACCTCTGTGAAACCAGCACGATTTCTCTTGCATGCTTTGAATGTGATGGCATTCATCCTCTCAGTTATTCCAAAAGTGTGCTTGTAAACAGACAGAATCTCTCTCGCTGTAGAATGAAATCATTTTCTATTCTGAATCTCATAATTTGGCGTGAGCTGTGAGGTCAGGGCAGAGCGGCGCACTGGGACTTGTTTCTACACGGCGACTATTACACAGATTTACTCAGCGTTTACCCTCATTGACCCACTGAAAATTCTGAAGATCTGGCTTCATTTCAGCGCGAGGACGCTGTGGAGAATACGGTCCAAACAGACTGCACTGAAGGTCATCTGACATAAATCACTCAATCTTGTCACTTCTGAGAAAAGGAAACCATCTTATTGATGAAAGTAGATTTAGACAAAAACAAAATGTGATGGGAGTGATTTGCTTTTCATTTTCTGTGTCTATCGACCTTCATAATATACAATATATAGTACCATTTGGCCTGAATGACATCAACACTGAGTGAGTCAGTGAAGTCAAGTTAACTCACTCATCCAAACTTCATGGATAATGACATCTCATTCTGTCCAAAAGGACTACAAATTTATCATAGCAATTTATCATAAGAGCCAGCGGCCCAGCTAACAGGGAACATTCTCAGAACTTTAGCTAATGTTCTGACAAGGTTCTCTTAAAGTTATGAACAAACGTTCTTCCAGTAACGTTTGTTCAAAGTTATCTAGTGCTCTCATGAATAATGTTATTTATGGAGTGTTTTTTCTGAAATGTTTTTGTTGGACATTTGTCTAATTTTTTTTTTAAATGTTACTACTTGATTCAGAACGTTCAGAGAATCAGGCGCAAGATTTACTATTTCGTTCCATCGATTTGCTAAATCGTGCGCACAATTTACTATTTCGTTCCATCGATTTAATAGATCGTGCGCAAGATTTACTATTTCGTTCCATCGATTTAATAGATCGTGCGCAAGATTTACTATTTTGTTCCATCGATTTAATAGATCGTGCGCAAGATTTACTATTTCGTTCCGTCGATTTGCTAAATCGTGCGCACAATTTACTATTTCGTTCCATCGATTTAATAGATCGTGCGCAAGATTTACTATTTTGTTCCATCGATTTAATAGATCGTGCGCAAGATTTACTATTTCGTTCCGTCGATTTGCTAAATCGTGCGCACAATTTACTATTTCGTTCCATCGATTTAATAGATCGTGCGCAAGATTTACTATTTCGTTCCCTAAATTTGCTAAATTGTGCGCACGATTTACTATTTCATTCTGTCAATTTAATAAATCGTGCACACGATTTACTATTTCTTTCCCTCGATTTGTTAAATTGTGCGCACAATTTACTATTTCGTTCCCTCAATTTGCTAAATTGTGCGCACGATTTACTATTTCGTTCCATCGATTTGTTAAATCGTGCACACGATTTACTATTTCATTCCCTCGATTTGCTAAATCATGCGCACGATTTACTATTTCGTTGCCTCAATTTGCTAAATCGTGTGGACGATTTACTATTTTGTTCCCTTGATTTGCTAAATCATGCGCACGACTCACTATTTCATTCCCTCTATTTATAAATCGTGCACACGATTTATTTTGTTCGCTCAATTTGCTAAATCGTGCGCATGATTTACTAATTCGTTTCCTCGATGAGCTAAACCATGCACATGATTTATCTTACTATTTTTTTCCTGCATGTCATTTGCGAGGCTCCGTATGCTATTTATATATTTACAGTAAATATAAAACTTGCTTAAAGGGGCAATATGTAGAATTCAGAAACCCTTGTTATTAGCGACACCAGTGGCCATTAAGTGAACTGCAGCAGCAACTTACTGCTCGTGTTCACACTCATGCACAAGTAACGCACAAGAGACTGATCGTGATTCAAAGCCCCGATATACTCACAGAGAAGCCTTTCTCTGCTGAGAGCAACGTTTAGATGAATATGTGCTGCGTACTCCTCTCAATAAAAAAATAAACACAACAAAAATGACAGTGCTTTTGATTTTCCCGGCAAAACCGTCCCGAGTCCTTTACATAAACATCAGCCGACAGGCTTTCATAGACCACCTAGGAAGTCAGGAAAGGTCTAGTTTTCTAAAGTTTTGTTACAAGCTGTTCACACATTGGCAATAAAAAAAGTGATTAATACATGAACATTCTTACATTAAGCCCCTTTATAATAAAACAGTGGGTATCTTTTAAAGGTTTGATGTCATTAACCTGAGCGGTTTTAGCAGATCCAGAGTCTAGTTATTCCAAAAAAAAGTGCTCATTGCACCAGTCTTGTACTGTAAAAACGCCTCTGGAGGCTAAAGCCAGCTTTAACCTGCCAATTTTTTACAATAATTACAGACTGTCTGTGAATGAGTCTGAAAATAAGACTACTTTTGCTTCTACATGCAAGTAGAGCTTTCTGCTACAGTATATAACACTATTCTGTCTTAAATGAATTCTTAAATGAAAATTTGCCAGCTCTGACTGATTTGACGACGTTTAACCTCACATATTTTGGCTAATTTCCTCCATCTCAGATGAAATCGTGCTTTGAAGAAGAGCTGCACAGGGGAAAGGTGTGTGGCTTTGGTTGTGGCAGATCAGAATAATCGCAAGGTTTCTTTTGGAGTGTCATGTCAATGTGTCAAGCTTCATTTAAATTCAGTGCTAATATGCCTCTATATCAGTAAAACCGACATAAAACTCGCTTGCTGTGAGGTGAAGAAGCTCAACTCAGCCAAGCAACACCACAGCATTCAAGGAAGGCAAACCAAAAATGTTATATTATATTATATTATATTTAAATTAGATTTTTTTTAAATTACAGTCAAGCAACACTACAGCTTTCGTGGAAAACATACCAAAAAATAATATAATATAATATATATTTAAATATATATTTTTTAAATTACAGTCAAGCAACACCACAGCATTCATAGAAAACATACCAAAAATAATATATTATATTATATTTAAATAAGATTTTTTAAAACTACATTTTTACATTCATCCAATACATCTCATTAACATTATGTTACCGTCTCTCCATCATGATCTTGACTAAGTAAATGATTATAGCCGCTCATGTTAATCGACTCACGGTAAATCTCCAGCACCACCGTGGCCTCCTGGCTCTGTCCTTTGGCGTCCACAGCCTGGCATCGGTATATCCCAGCATCCTCGATGATGGCGTTGTAGATGGTTAGCCTGGACCGCACGCCCTCTGTGTGCACGATCACTCTCTGGTTTGAGATGATGCGCTCGCCTTGAGGACTGAACCAGTTTATGCTGACCGGCTCACCAATGGCTGAAGAAAACATAAAACCAAAGTGTTTGCATCAGTCTTCATTAATGCAATTAGAAACCTTGTTCAAAATATTTCCAATACATGCAACATGTCCTCAAACTCTCAGACGCAGCCGTCTCGCTTGGTTTTACACTCGCTGTAATCTGCGACACCTCTTTAGCTCTGGCAGCCAGCGACTTTAACGAGAGGCCACATGGAGAATTAGAGAGCGCCATATGCAAACTCCAGGTGCTCTCGTCTGTAAAGCTGCTCAGCTGAAGGTCATAAAGCAGCCGCGTGGGAGGCGATATTTCTGGCCCTCTGCAATCAGAAGGACCTGAACTCTCGAACCTCCCCGCGAGAGCGCTGGAGTCCCGGAACAGGTCACGTATGGAGGAACGGGAGATGGTTGTTAGCGGGTTCGAGGGTGATGGTGTTAGAAAGATGAGAGTTTCATGGACAGAACAGGTGAGAAACCCAATAGAGGTTCAATCTGCTGAGTTAATTGAGGTGATGTTGGTGTTATTTGCATCACTAGATCTACACTGTGTATGGATTTTTACACGTCTCCAGCTCTTTGCATGTGTATTTTTCAACATTAGCTCTTTTAACCATGTTTTCACTCACCAAAAAGAGTGCAGAATACTCTGTTTTTGTTTTTTGTTTTTTTACTCACCCACATTTTCAAACCCAAATAACATTTTTTATTTTCTTTTTTACGTGGAATGCAAAAGAACTATCATAGGTCTAACAAGACATTTCATGCAATTTTAAAGAAAAACACTGTCCTTGGAAGTGAAACAGAACAAGCAACTGACATTCCCAGATCACATTTGATGGTTTTTCATTGAAATAATTGTTTTTTCTTAGTCTTTCGTTATGTTGCATGAACATCAAGGTTTTGTGATAGATCTCATGTTGTTAAATGAATGTTTATTGCATTATTTTATTGGCGTGTGTTACATTTATGGCGTTTCTTAATATATATACTGTGTGTGTGTGTGTGTATATATATATATATATATATATATATATATATATATATATATATATATATAATTAGTATTTCCCTCAGCTTGTGGAAAAGCTATTTGTCATTTGTCTTTCTCTTTACCAATAGTATGAGTTGTAGTCAAGACCACCTAAACCGAGACCAAGTCAAGACCAAGACCAGACCAGCACTCATCTAAAAGATCCATATCATCTGTCTGTGAAATGATATATAATCAATAAATACTATTGCAATAATAAGACACTATATAGAGCTGTTACCAATCAAATCACTAACAATAAAATTCATCTTTGTGTTGCAGAGGTGGCACAGAACATCTCAGTTGGTACAATTACACAATAATATTGAGATGTTTTAAAAATACATTTTTTAATATAGGAATATGATAGAAAAATAAAATGATAGGTCTACTTTTAAATATGAAACTAAAACCGCCAGTAGGTGGCGACAAAACACTTAATGAGTGAGTCACGGAGTCATTTATTCAAGCAATTTGTTCAAAGCAGCTGATTCATTTAGTAATGAATCACTGCAGCGTACTGCTTGAAAAGCACAACAGTTCTGCTATGGATTTGTTTTGAACTATTTTCGTTGCTGAAATAGCAAAAACTTCTATGTAAAAGTCACAATGTTTATTGATCGTTTGTATAAAATCAATATCACGTTTTTAATCGTGCTCATATTCGAGAAAACAGCTCTCTTGCTCTTGTGATATTTCTTAATTCTATCCTACGTTATAATATAAAAAACAAGATTTCGTAGAAGTCCTTTTACGTAATCATATCTTAAATTTGTGGGCATTTGACTTTTTTTTTAAACACTCCTGCATTGATTTTGATCCCGGCACAACAGTAACAAAAGAAATCACATTAGAAATAAGGTATTGGTTGCATTTTAAGCAGTAAGTTTTACATCAAATCACAATAATGATAACAAATAAATCAGACAGTGCACCGGCAATTTAGTGATTTCCTCGAGGTTGTGACCTTGACCAGTCTTCAGATAAAATCCTGAGTCCTCTTATTCTGAGACCAAGACAAAAATGACTTTCTAAAAGACCGGTCTTGAGTATTACAACACTACACCATAAAAAAAACACCATAAAGTATGATAAAATTAGTCCATATGACTCATTCAATACACTCCAAGTCTTTTGAAATGAGTGTCAGGTTTGTGAGGAACAGACACAGATTTAATTTGCTATTAGCTGAAATCTTCTCAACATAACACATTTGTGGCAATGATAATGCTTGGTGTCATTAACAAATCTCTTCACTTCAGAAGAAGTCATTCAGACAGGTGTTATGCTGCTATAGTCAGACTTTTATGGTGATTTTTTTGATCACAGTCAAAACTTGAGGGTGAGTGAACGATGACAGAGATTTCATTTATGGCTAAACTAACACATCAGACCCCATTCAAACCCATTCCACGGCTTTTCTCAAATCACATTTACGTCTAATGCACATTCAAAACCAACAAACAGTTTGCACAATAATATCAACCAAAACAGAAAAACTCCACGTTTGTCCAGCCATCACTGGAGACTGTATTTGTAACCTTAGATAACCCAAAACTGCTTAGCAGTGAAGTGAGTGAAATATCAGCGTGTTGAAGTGCTTCCTGTCCTTATGAAATGATTTATGATGTCTCGATGCCCCCGTGGGGCAGACGGCCGTTCTCACGTCCCCTCGCCCTCGCAGCGTCTCTCTGATCAATGTGTTCCCGGTTGTTCTCGCTCTGTATATTGATAGAGCTCCGCCGAGACGCTTCCCGCTCAGACGCGCAGTGAAATTCACAGAAGCCAATGCATTTTGGGACGGCTGGCGTATGAACGGCGGAAAGAAATCAATTTGTTGTCATGGCAACACCACATCGTCCGTGTGGGTAATCAGGCGACGAAAAAGTTAATCACTCCGCTGTCATACTGAGATCCAACAGGTGAATCAACAGGTGGGCAGAGAAATTCAAGAGGCGAAATGACAAAATGTGCTTGTGCTCAAACCACTAAACACTTTATATATATATATATATATATATATATATATATATACACACACACACACACACACACATATATATATATATATATATATATATATATATATAAACCTGACAGGGAAAACAAGATCAATGCAAAAAAAAAACAAAAAAAAAACCATTTTCATTACTTAAAATATAATAAACATTTAAACATTTTTTTTTTTTTAACTCGGTCTCATTTTCAGTTAGTTTAAACTGATGTACTAAAATAACTAAAACAAAAATTAATATATATATAAAAATGACAAAAGCATAATATATATATATATATATATATATATATATATATATATAAAACTTTAAAAATAAAATGAAAACAGAAAATATAAAAATAATTCAGATAATTCATAATTCATATAAAAACCGATTCAAAATAATAGTACCTCAATTATACTAAAATAACACTGTTTCATGTATCATTATATATATTTTTGTTCAATTGCAAAAAAAAATAACAATATTCAATTAGGTTTGTATGATCCATAAATCAAGGAAATAGAAGGAAAAAAAAAAATAGAAAGAGACAAATAACTACAACATAAATGAATCAAGCAGGACGTAGAAACATCAAAATAAATAATAAAAGTTCTATTTGGTATCAAGATATATAATTGGTAATAAATAAATAATAAATAATTGGTAAAGTCTCCAATATTGCCAATGTACAAATAAAGATTTACAGTAAACATAAAGTTGGGTTTCTTATTAGAATACTTGCATTTATGGATGTGAAATTTGGTCAAAAATAAAAGTAAATTAATTAATTAAATAAATATAATAAAAATAATTATTGTTTTTAAAAAAAAAAAAAAAAAAAACTTGTTTATTATATTCAGAATAATTAGTGAAGCCAAAAAAGTCGCATTAAAGTGAGAAACAAAAGTCCAATGCGAAAATAAGTGCTAGACAGTTTATATTATTATGTTTTAAATGCTTGTAAATAATGATTTGGTGGATAAAATCTGTGGATAAGTTTAAAAGAGAATTCTTTAACTTCTAATATGATGTTTCTGTGGTAATAAGCATACTTTCCCCAGCAAATCAATCAAACCCTTTCTGTGTGTTTTTATATAAACATTCATAGTGCTGCAAATGAAACTCTGTTCCAAAATCTAGTGACATTTAAAGAGGCGTCACACATTCAGCAACATGAGCGTCAGTGAGCAGTGGCGATGCGGCACAGTCTTTGATTCTTTGTCAAATTAGCATTGCATCTTATTTTTTTTAGCAGTAATGCATCTTATTTATGATCAGATTTTTGCATGTCACAAGATCACCAATAAGCAAGTCAGCACTGCGTACTTTTTTCCAAAGATGCATTCAGTGATTGCCTTTTCTGTGAAGGATATATATGATGCATTTCACTTCACAAACATCCTTCACATCAGGAGTGCATGATTCTGTCTACAGGTGCAGATCACTAGGTTTTGGAACAGAGCGTTAATAAGGCCACGTTCACACTGTCAGTGTTTGGGATTGACGGGATGTCTCGAAATGTCCCGTTCATACAGCAGCGTCTCGAATACTGTCCGTATGAACGTGCAACGAGAGTCGCTCCTGTAAATACCTGACATGTGTGAACGTAACCGTATTAAACCGTATTTTCTCTTATTTCTCTTATTCTTTATTCAGATTGATTATTTTCTGTCAAGAATCTATGAGATCATATTCATATTCCCAAAATCATATCTCTATTAAACTAATGAGAGATGAACAATAGAGTTTTTTCAATTATTGTGAATAATTTAAAATGTTTTTATAACATTTTAACTCTGTTAACTCAGTTATATTTTATAATCTTACTGTGTTCATTACAGAAATCACAGACACATTTACTGCGTTGCATAATTGTCGCCTTGAGCTTATTTCTTCATGTTTACTGCATATTCAGTAGCTCTGAATGTTTCTGAAGATAATTGTGAGTCTGTCGCTCAAAGGTTTGGGGTCTCTTTTTGAGAAATTAATACTTTTATTCAGCAAGGACTCATTAAATTGATCAAAAGTGACAGTAAAGACATTTATAATGTTACAAAAGATTCTATTTCAAATAAATGCTGTTCTTTTGAACTTTCTATTTGTCAAAGAATCCTGAAAAAATAAAATGGTTTCTGCTTTCTAAATTGATAATAATCATAAATGTTTCTTGAGCAGTAAATCATCATATTAGAATGATTTCTGAAGGATCATGTGACACTGAAGACTGGAGTAATGATGCTGAAAATTCAGCTTTGATCACTGGATATAAATTACAATTCACTATATATTCACATAGAAAACAGCTATTTTAAATTGTAATAATATTTCACATTTTTTACTGTATTTTTGATCAAATAAATGCAGCTTTAGTGAGCAGAAGAGACTTTTTGAGAGAATGTACTGCCGGTTTTAGGCCACAATCATCTGGAAACATTAGTGTGAGGGATTATTGAGATGTACATGTGTTAATATTCAATTCTTACCTGTACATGTGAAGAATTTAGACTCTCCGACACTCAGTTCCACTTTATTGAGTGAAATTGAAACCTGAAGCACAGCTGGGAAAGAGAGAGAGAGAAACGCACATTATTCATCACAGTCCAGGCACATTTCTTTCTACAGCGCTTTATACAATACAGACTGTTTCAAAGCAGCTTCACAGGAAAATAACAGTGAAAATGTGGTAAAATCTCATCACAATCATTGAGTCTGAACACAGGACGGGTCACTAGTAGAAAATGAGGCCAGTAATCTCACATCTGTGAGTTTCAGAAGAGATCTCAAACTGCGCTCAGATTTGCACTAAAAAATGTCTGAGATCTCAATATTCACATTTTTCATCAAGTGCGCTGAAAAAAATTGGTGTAGAAACAATTCTCAGAAACACTTTACTTAAAGCCTTTATAATGCATTTTAAAAGTATTTTTAATGCATTAATTATGCCGCTTATAAAGCACTGCCTGTCTCATGAATTATTGTAACAATACAGTAATATGGGTTTTTAAAAGTGTAAAAAAGAAAACATAATGGAGATATAATTAATTTTGAAGTTTTATTAAGTGTTAACGATGAGATTATGTCGTTTTTATAATCAATTAACACTGCTTTTGTCATTTTTTACAAGATGGACAAAATTTGTCACCAAAAAAGTCATTCAGTTTAACCAAAATTTTGGTTTTACCGAATGACACTTTTGGTTATACCAAATGACGATATTTTCAAACAATGCTAACAGGCTGATATCTAGCTAGCTAGCAAAAGGACAATCAAATATTTTATATTCAGTACAAGTTTTTAAAAAATTACAACATTTTCCATGTTTTATAGCGGTTGTACCGAATGACCTGATGTTTCGGGACATGCGTATGAGTAATAGAAAACATGAATTTTTCAAATAGTTAAGAGAGAGTTAGTTACTTTGCTTCACGACCATGTGGTCCTTTGCAGGTGTCTGAATGATGTCACATCCTGTCACATGATATTGACCACATGACTTGATCCAAAATGGTCCCTTTATATTGGTTACTCCGAGTGACATCAATGAAATTCATTTTCTGGACATTCTTTCTCATAACAAAAGCAACGACTTCTACACATAATTTTAATACCATTTTGCACTATGTTGATATATGATGTTATAAAATCATGCCAGAATAAAAAAATATATACGTTTATTACATTTTTAGATATTTTAATCACAAACGAAATGTCTGTATTGGCCTTTGGACGCTTAAACTGAATGACCTTTTGACACTTCAAAATCTATAAAATACCTTTTTATGTAGCAAAATATTATTAAAACCTTTTGGATTCAATAAAAGAGATCCAGTTGTACTATTTTACATACTTTGGATGTCATATCTTTGTTTTTTTATTATTATTAAGGCACTTAAAAAAATTGCCCATCATGTCACTGACCCATAATATATTATAATACTTATGCTACACCCTTAGAAAATATAATGCATTAAAGCACATGACAAACAACCCATTTCAGATGTAACAAGGAATCTGCAAATATTATAATGGATTTTAACTTTGGTTGCAATTATTTATAAAAATATATAATGCATTATAACAAACATTACACTCAAAAAAATCCTGGGTTAAAAAACAACCCAAGTTTGGTTGAAAATGGACAAACCCAGCGGTTGGGTTAAATGTTTGCACAATCTGCTGGGTAGTTTTATTTAACTCAACTATTGTTTAAAAATTACTGTATTGCTTGCTTAAAATGAACCCAAAATATGTTGGAAATTAACATTTATTAATATGTTTAATAAATGAACATTTATTAATAAGTTTAATGAATAATAATTAAACAAACATTTATTAAATTAAATTAATAAATGTTCACCTTTTGATTATTATTGTTTCCTCTAGTAATTATGTGTCTGACTTTTAATTTCGGGTTCATTTTAAGCCAGACATATAGTAATTTTTAAACAATATGTAAGTTAAATAAAACTACCCAGCAGGTTGGTTAAACATTTAACCCAATCGCTGAGTTTGTCTATTTTCAACTTTGAAAAATCATTGCTTACAGTGTGATCTGAGCTGCTTTATATTCGTTTTACAGCTCTATACTTTTTACCAGTGATTCATTTCTGCTATTTTTACTCCTAATGATCTTTACAAACATCTGAGACAAACATCTTCATATTTAAATGAAACATGACTTCTGTCTCCTGAGCTACGAAATAATTTTTGGATGAACAGAATGTGAATAAACCAACTTTAATCTTTCAGATTTTGCTTTACAGTTGCTATTCAGATCTTGCGAATCAACCCAGCAGGAGTCTGCACTGCAAAACATGATGTTCTTGCTCCGTATTTCTGTCTTGCTTTCCAGCACAAATATCTAAACATTCTTATATCAAAATGCGTTTACTTGAAGCAAAATGACTGAAGATATATTGGACCATCTGCCAATGGGGATAGAAAAAACTAAACCTGTTTTCCCTTTAAATGAAGAGTATTTTTCTGACCACATTGGCAGATATTTGTTGTTTTAAGCACAAATTTGCTTAACTATGATGGAATTTTTCAGTCATTTTGCTTCTCCAGTAAATGTATCTTGATTTGGGAATGTTTAGATATTTGTGCTGGAAAACAAGACAAAAATACTGTGGAAGAACATCATTTTTTTTCCAGGTCATCAATATGACAGAAAGCAGCCTATAGATGGCAGTAAGGCGACGGCAGCGAGGTTCCTCGGCGGTCGCTGTGTAAATCTTTAACACGTCAAGCGCGCTGCTGATTTATTCCTCTCAGGGATGCGGGAGGAGAGGAACCAGCCTGTCCTTTCATTGTTGGCCTGTTGTCGTTTTTCGCGCTCCAACCGCACCTCGTCTCCTTAGGCTCTGCTAACCGCTGGCACGTCTGGCGAGGACGTCTAATTTGGGAAGCCACGGGCTGATTAATGACCAAAGCGCAGCCCTGAACTTCGCAATTAGAGACTACGGCTGGCAAAGGACTGAGTTTGATGGCTGCCACCTGAGGTGGAAAGGAAATGTCACTAGAGCCATAAGAGGCCAATGTGTGTGTGTGCACGCTCATTTTGCATTTTAAAGCCTGAAAATTAAAATTCTGTCATCATTTATTCACTCTAAACCTGTATGATTTCTTCTCTGGAGCGCAAACAAATGACAGAATTTGTAAACTTCGAGTATTTGGTGTATAACTGAAGACTAGAAGTCAATTAATGATCCAGATGCTGTTCGGAGACAATAAAAAAACAACATGAAGCTTGTTTGTTGGACTAATCGGATTAGTGCGTTCATTCATAGACGGCCGTTTGGCAGGTGTGAAAATTAATCTGAAATTGTGCCCACACAAAATAATAAAACACAAACCTGTGCGAGTAATTAAACTCCAGAAGAGTTACAGCAACATAATGCACATAAACATCACTTCTAACAAGCTCAAGTCAGCTTCGCAGAACAAATTTCACAAATAAATTAGTATTTACGGTTTGTTACTCATTTAGGCGAGCGTCACAGAACACTCAGCTCGATTTTCAGTGGGAAAAATATTATTCTTACATTATACCAGAATTTTTAGATGTTTTTGAAACGGATGCTCATCAAAACTGCATTTATTTAATTAAAAAAAATCAGTAAAATTGTGAAATATTATTCTAATTTAAAATAGCTGTTTTCTGTGTGAATATATTTTAAAATGTAATTTATTCCTGTGATCAAAGCTGAATTTTCAGCATCATTACTCCAGTCTTCAGTGTCACATGATCCTTCAGAAATCATTCTAATATGCTGATTTGCAGCTCAAGAAACATTCCTGGTTATTCCATAATACTGACTAATCCTTTCCAAGTTATTATTTAGTTACTATAACATGTATAACCTTCACTAAGTCATTAGCATTCAGAACTTCACCTTATATTAACTGTAATTAAGCACATAGACGGGACTCGCCGTGAGGCAAACGACACTCGCGCTGTAATTGACTGTGATTTGACAGAGAAATCTACTGGCCGCGTGAGTCTCCCTGAGCCAGAGCGCCACAGAGGCATGCTACAGGAGTGGCAGTGCATGCTGGGATGCCTTTCAGAACAGAACGGGGGGGTTTGTGTGACACAGACACATGCTGAGACGCCCTCAGGCGTAAATACGGCTGCTGCTGCTCGGCTCCAGAGAAGAAGGTTTGTGTCAGCGTTCCTTTTCATGTTTCTGTGAGCACGTCGATGTTTAAATGCACTCTAAAGTCCCACACGTACCTGCAGTTTTACCCCGTTTACCGCGTTACGCTTGGCTGAAGCGACGCTGCTCCTCCCTGAACACTCAGAGGTCATGTATCTGAGAGGCCTGAGTAAATACTGTACAGAAATATGAGTATGACACAGTATATTTGGGAATCGTAAGCGTTTCTGGTTCTGATCCACAATTCTGCTTCATAAAAATTCCTATAAAGCTTCTTGTGAAGTCGAGATGAAAATAACAACTTGCAATTTAGTCAGTAAAGAACCAATTGAGTTAGTGAGTCATTAGATTTTCGAGACTGATTCATTAAAATAATTGTTGGTGAATCAGTCAAGAAAGATAATAAAATAGAAAGGTCGCCAGAGTATGTTAGTACGGACATGATTCAGACATTCAAGCACTTAAATGAACATATTTATATGAGCAATATCACACTCTTAGCTGTGCGATATGGCTGTATATCAGCATGGCTGTGATTTGGCCGTAGGTAATCACAGTGTGCTGATATACAGCCATATTGAACGGCTACGAGTGTGATATTGTGTTTATACAACAGTTCGACGACACGAGTGTGTAAATAAATAAGAAATAACAACGGAGTGTCTTTAAAAACCCTCTTTTGTGAGGAACTACTTCCTTCCGCCACAGATTCAAATCTCAAGTTGACAGTTTATCAGTTGAGCCCAAGATACGTTACTAATTCTAAAACGTCATTTTAGAACTAGTAACGAATGAACGTTGAGTGTTATGAGAGAGAGATTTCGCCTGAGAGAGTGTATTACCTGCATTTGGCTGATATTCTTCAGAACAATCTTATATTCATAATTACAAAATCAGTTTGAATGTCCGCTGAGGAAAGCGATATCTTTGTCCTTTTAACATTTAAGAGGATTTCCCATGACAGTGCTAGTCAATGCATTTGTCAGTTGCGTCTTGTAAGATGTTGTTTAAAGTAAAAACAATGTCCTTGTTTCCTTGTTTCAGTCCATTTCAATATAAAAGTCTTTGCAACTGACTGGCTTACTCATCTGATGGCGTACTAATGTAACTTTCACTGAAGTCAAAATCACTCATTTTCAATAACAAAAAATACAGCATGGTATTTATATAAAATATCATTTATTGAACAATAATATTTAAATTAACAACAATAGCCATTATAACAGTATAAGAAGTAAAATAGGAAATAAACAAGCAAACGTACAAAAGCAGCGCTCTAGTTAGTACAGGATTTACTTTCAATGTAAAAATAAAGTTATTAAACTTAATATAGCCATTAAGCCAAATCTATTAGCTCTGGAACAAGTAATATATTAATAAGACCAAGGATTGCCATTTGATATACCCAAAACGAATCATATCTCATGTTTAAACACTATCTACATAAGAGCCAGCAGCAAATTCCCGAAGGACTGGCCGAGATGAAGCTGTTCTCTGCGGGTACACGAGCACTGAACGGCCGCTGAAGGCCTGGAGCTCACATCTCCGACAGCGTCTAAACAAATTTTCAAATAGGCTCTATGTTTACATATAAATTGCACATTTGAGGTCTAAACAACTACATTCTCGCCTAAAAAACTCCTAAAACTGCATTCCGTGATAAAATAACAGTAGTATCTATAAAAATATGGTGGGTTTGCTCATCCGCCATGACACTCGCTGTGAGAATGCTGACAGTGGAGTGATTGAAACGGTGAAACGGTTCCCGTGGAGATACTGATAGAATATCGCATGGCTGAAAAGACCTCTCAGCCAATCAGATTCAAGAACCAGAACGAACTGTTGTATAAAATACAATACATGATATAAATATAATTTAGTTTTTATATGAAATACATGCAGTTAATTTTAGTATAAAGTATAAACATAAAACATTATATAAAAAAATAAAAAGTTTTATATACTACTAGAGTGTTTATATTTCAAATTATCTTTTCAATTTTTTGTGCTTTTTTCATTTTATTAGTTTTTTTTATTTCTATATCAGTTTAATTAGTTTTTATTTCAGTTTTAATACTTTTACTACTTCAACTTTATAAATTACTTTTATATTTTTTTATTTTAAATATCTATTTCAGTTAGTTGCAAAAGCAACATTTCTAATTTTTGTTCACGTTTATGTTTTCCATTCAGCTTTATTTCAGTTACCGATGGTTTTGATTTTAGTTAACAATAACAAAACTGGTAAAATGCATTAAACCAAAATGTCATGAAAATGATTCAGTTATCATCTCTTTCCTTTAATACAATTAATCGACTGTATTTCATATAAAACACACATTTCTGCAGAAAACGACCCGTGACGTGAGTTTCACACCAAGGTAAAGAACAGGATCCAGGTGCAGATCGTGAGTCAGATCAGCAGTCAGGAGCATCTCCCAGAATGCACTGCTTCCTGACAGCATCTCCTGCGCTTTGAGCTGCTCAGCTTTCATTTCAGCGAGATGTTCTACAGCCGAGGCGTCTGATTCCACGTCAGCTCAAACACCCACCGGTGAGAGAGCTGAACTTCTGCAGCTGAAGTCCCGGAGGATCGACTCCAGTGAACAAACTCCACAGAACAAGCGATCCATCACCAGGAGTAATAGTGGCATGTGTCTGAACACGGCTGAGGGCGTTTAGCTCGAATATTGAAGCATGTTTACCGCACAAATGTCATTTGTTTACGCCGGCGGTGACGTCTGACTGATGACGGACATACGCTTCACACAACCAGGACAATTACTATTTAGACCTCATGACTAAATATAAGAATAACAAACATTATTCATTCATATTCACTTTACAATAAGGTTACAATAAACCTTCAATGCAATTAAAGTCACTTTTGCATAAAAGCATCAGCCAAACACATCAATATAAAAATGTAAATGAGTCCACAGACTCTCTGCTGAGAATTTACTGCGGTAAAACTCTCATGATCCAGACAGTAAAGAGCTAATATTACATTTCTGCTATAAAGTCATCATGCTGAAATGGACTTTATGGGTCGTAACGCTGGTTCTGCTTAGTCGTCGCTTTTAGAAAAAAGTGCAAGTGACAAATAAAACACATAAAACTATATTATCTCAACATGCTAATCATACTAAGATGTGTGCACTTAATAAACTTCATACTGTAATAATAATAGACGGGGTTGTGATATATTTCCAGGTGTTCTTCTCGTCTCGTTGGGTTAATTAAGCGAGCCGTATGTTTCTCAGCGTGACAGTGTTCGGCCCTTTAGGTGCTTGAGTCTCAGTGTGAGGTCAAGATCTAAAAATACAGACAGACTACTGAGTGCACTTCATATTCACACTCAGACACCACAGGTCTTAGTGGAAGTCAATGGAGAAGATGGCTAAAGTGAAGTGAAACTATTTCAGTCTTTCTACTTCAAAACTATAAGTTTAATTCTAGCACTTGCCATTTCTTTGTAATTATTTGTGAAATTTACTAGCAATTTCTGAGCAGAAATTGTTTTAAAGTAAATCCTGCACCATTTATTTTCCAGTACATCAATGTAATAAATCAGCTGCATTAGTTATAATCTTTAACATGTTTACTGTTACATTTTCATTTTGTAAAAAAAAGAAAAAAAAGAAGCTTTATGGACCTTATAAATACTGTTTTGCAAAGGAAGTCACAATGGCATTTGAAAATGGAGGAAATTTGGAAATAGCATTTGGAAATGGCGTTTTGGAAATGGCGTTTTGGAAATGGAGGAAATTTGGAAATAGCGTTTGGAAATGGAGGAAATTTGGAAATGGCATTTGGAAATGGAAGAATTTTGGAAATGTCGTTTGAAGATGGAGGGAATTTGGAAATGGAGGAAATTTGGGAATGGTGTTTGGAAATGGAGGAAATTTGGAAATGGCATTTGGAAATGGAGGAAATTTTTGGAAATGGCGTTTGGAAATAGAGGAAATTTGGAAATAGCATTTGGAAATGGAGGAAATTTGGAAATAGCATTTGGAAATGGCGTTTTGGAAATGGAGGAAATTTGGAAATGGAAGAATTTTGGAAATGTCGTTTGAAGATGGAGGGAATTTGGAAATGGAGGAAATTTGGGAATGGCGTTTGGAAATGGAGGAAATTTTTGGAAATGGTGTTTGGAAATAGAGGAAATTTGGAAATAGCATTTGGAAATGGAATTTGGAAATGGAGGAAATTTGGAAATGGCGTTTGGAATAAATAACACCGTTAAATAGGGAAAAAATTGTAACTAATCAATTTCATCAAACTTTCCCCAGTTGATTAATCACAGTACATTAAGACAATTATTTTGTATTACAAGTTTTCTGAAATGTTATGTTTAAATATGCAAATGAGGCATTATATAAATAAACATGCGCTAATTTGCATATGTTTTTTTCCAGAACAGAAATCTGAACATTGGATAAAGTCAGGTTCAAAACTCATGTTTGATTTTGGTGACATATTAGAGTAAAAGGTTTCTTTTTATCACTCCATAAATCAGAAAATACTGTCAACAGACAGGGAAAAAGTACATTTGCACCATGTTTTTAGGGATAAAATGCTTAATAAACCAGGCGAATGAAACCTTCAGAATAGAGATATGAATAAACAGTAAAGTTTGGTGTGTGTAAAGATGCTGACTCAAACTCACAGGCTTTAAAAATATGGCTTGAGATTGAAACATACAGTAAAAATAAATAAAATAAACAATAAAATAAACACTTGAATGTGCATTTTGGACAGTGCAGAACAAACATTCATCTGCTTTGTGTGGCGTTGAACATGAAAAGTGTTGCATCTGTTCTCTTCATAAATAAATAAATGCATAATCTAGCCTAAATATGCTCATCCTCTAAGTTCATGATTAAAAATGAAAATTTGAATGAAAATAAAAGCTATTAAATGTCTTATTATCACTAAAATATGAACATTTAAATGACGGGTAATAATAGATAATGACGGCCCTGTTCGTCATGTTATGAAAGTGTCACTAAACAGATTTTTATGTAAAGTTCTCATCAGCAGGTGTCAATATTTTAAAGACGTGCATCATGGTCCTGATGTCCTTCACCACCTGTGGTTTCCTCTAAAGAGCTTTACATAAAAACGTAACTAAGAATACTTTCATCATTTTACCAACTCGCAGTCATTTCACAGTTAACAGGCTGTTAGTAAAGATCCAAACTGTTATTGTGATCCGCCGGGGGAAACTGGCTTTCACACACGCCGGACCCCCACAGCGAGAAGGACTGTTTCCACACCAGCCCATCTCAAGAACTTGCTCTTTCAGCCCAAAACACAAGCGCCGGTGTCCGCCCGAGGGTCCGCGCCCGCTGTGAGGATGGCAGCTAGAAGACACGGCTCTACAAACCCCCGCTGACACGCTCACTAGTGCTGTCGACACCACCGACACTGAATATTCAACCACTAAAACACCTCAACACAATGCAGCAAGTGGACACAGGAATAAAGGGAAATCTCAGCATCCATCCTCTTTCTGTTCTCATGTTGAACCAAGAACATGAAGTGATTTGGTTTTTGCTAGAAAGGCCACAGACAAACAGATCTGCTGCTGATAATAAAAATGAGAGCAAGCTTTATTGCATCAGGAAACTATATTACACACCAAAGCTGCTCTCAGACTCGCCGTCCTCATAACAAATAATGAACACAGGAGCTTTCAGGAGCATCAGGACAAATCAAGAGCGCATCTATCAGCCGCTGAGAGTCATGTGGGGTGAATCCTGAAACCCGATCAGAACATGACCGGGTCATATTTCACTAGAAAATCATAATGTGGAAATAATATGTGCATAAAGAAAATAAAGCAAAACATGGAAGGACCTAAAAAGGCAAACAACCTTAATGGTCCTTCAGACTATTTTAGCTTAATTTTCTTTATGTTACAGTATATATGTTACAATAAGTTACAATATAAAAAATTATAAAAACTATATTAAAAAAAATAAAAACTGTATATTTTGTTGTTTACATTCAGTTAGAATATAATAGTAACACTAATAAATCCAAAACAAAATATTTTGAATTATTTAATTTTTTAATTTACATTGAAAATATAAAAATAAAGGGATATATATATATATTTATATTTTCAATGCAAATTAAAAAAATAAATAATTCAAAATATTTTATATATATAAAGGCATTTTAAAGATTTTAAAGTGTCAAAAGGTCATTCGGTTTAACCGTCCAAAGGCCAATACAGCCATTTCATTTGTGATTAAAATATCTTAAAATGTAATAAATGTATATATTTTTTATTCTGGCATGATTTTATAACATCATATCTCAACATAGTGCAAAATGGTATTAAAATTATGTGCAGAAGTCGTTGCTTTGTTATGAGAAAGAAAGTCCAGAAAAATAAATTTCATTGATGTCATTCGGAGTAACCAATATAAAGGGACCATTTTGGATCAAGTCATGCGGTCAATGTCATGTGACAGGATGTGACATCATTCAGACACCTGGAAAGGACCACATGGTCATGAAGCAAAGTAACTAACTCTCTTTTAACTATTTGAAAAATTCATGTTTTCACTTGCTCATACGCATGACCCGAAACATCAGGTCATTCGGTACAACCGCTATAAAACATGGAAAATGTGGTAATATTTTAAAAACTTGTACTGAATATAAAATGTTTGATTGTCCTTTTGCTAGCTAGCTAGATATCAGCTTGTTAGCATTGTTTGAAAATATCGTCATTCGGTATAACCAAAAGTGTCATTTGGTAAAACCGAAATTTTGGTTAAAACGAAGGGCTTTTTTGGTGACAAATTTTGTCCATCTTGCAAAAAATGACAAAAGCAGTGTCAATTGATTATAAAAACCACAATCTCATTATTAACACTTAATAAAACTTGCATGAATGAGAAAGTGCAGGACGTGGTTGATGTTAAAAGAATTATTAAGCACAATAGGCTTTACAGTTGGGAAAAAACATCTGATGTGTAACATTATATTAGATTCATACATGAACTATAAATACTAAAAAAAAGGAAAAAAAAACAAAAACAAAACAAAACCCTACAAAAATGTACCACAGTACCACCGTGATTTTTGGACATTTATCATGGCAGTACCATGGTATATTCTGAAGTATCTTGTATCACTATTCATGTCTCTGAAGGCCCGTGTGATGCTATTTAAATCTGTTTGTCTTTCCGTCTGTTTGATTCCTCAGGTCATTTTCAATCTGGTATCGATGTGGCACAGCGTCTGCACCAACGAGACAACAAACACGTGAGATCATGCATCTATTTTTCAATTATTCATCCGAGCGCTGTTCCAGGAACAGTTCATCTGATCCAGATCAGCAGATATTGTTAGGATGTCTGAGTTAAAGGTCAGTCCCTCTCTCCCTCCCGTTATCTCTGTGTCCCGTCTGCACGTCATTTCCACTTTATTCCTCTCCTATTTCGCTGACAGCACAACAACATCTCACAAAATCTGCCCTGAAAGCCTTTGAGATGGTTCTGTCTGGAGCTGAAGATGCATAGGAGGGACTGCAGATGGGATTCAGTCTTACAGATGGGCAGAATGAATCTGAATCCCAAATGAAGATGTTCCTCTGAAGCGGCTCTAAAAGATCTCAGAGAAACACTTTCATACTAATGCTCACGGGATAATAACAGGGTTCCACATCACTTGAAACATACTTTAAGAAAAAACATAAACACAAGCCCCATTTCATATGTTGTTGTGCTGAAATGTGCAAGAACACAACTTATAGTGCAACACAATTCTCAGTGTTGCCACAAGGGGCACTATAGCCATCCTTAACACAAACTGTTTTTAAATGAGAGCATTTAAATATATAGTCATTTTGGTTATTTGTCAGTTTCCAAATAAAAGGATATCAAACAAGATGAAGTCTCTTTCATTTGTAAAGCATTTAATTATCTATCTCATTCTTTAATAGGATTTTTGCTATTGAAAACAACTATATTGTGATATACAGTTGAGGTCACATACAGCTGTTGAAGATTATATACAACTGTATATGGGCCATGCATGTATGCAAATTGTATAATATCCAAGGTACACATTTCTAGTAATTGTGCAGTTAATTCTCATATTGTATTTTCAGAAAGTTTTGGAATATTTTTCCTCTCCCCAGATTTGTCACTACTGAAACACAATAGTAAATAATTTAATAAGTTACATTGACCTATTAAGATTTTGTTTACATCTACCTTGTAAATATATTTTTTTGCTATTTTTAAAAAAGTTTTCACAGGTAAATCAATAACAATTACAATTTCAACAATATTTCAAGTGTAATTTATGAGATTTGTTGCATTTTGAATCCAGTCTTTCTTTGTAAAAGGCATAAAGTTTATCATACTGATTTTAAAGTGAAGGATTCATTAGTCTGAATATACATTGATCCAAACACTATAATAACATCTTAGTTGATCATTCAATATACTTTATTTTTGACAAAACATCCCATGTTTTGGTCGTGACTGCACAGTTTTGGTAGTGACAGTAATGTGTTGGTAGTGACCACATCACATTACACAATTTTAACTCACATACTAACACTAATGATTTGCATAATAAAACATACTAAAAATTCGAATGAATTAAATAACTGTACTAAAATTTAGTTTATTTCCCCCAAATAAATGATTATGTGTTCCCTTTTGTCGCTACAAAAACAATGATGTCACTACCGCAATAGTCACGACCGAAACATGCGGTGACAATTTTAGATACTTTTGAGCCTTGCTCAAAGATGCTAATCAGCACATGGTTAGCTAGCTCAGTTCTGAACAGTTGTACACACACAAAAACTTAATTTTAATCGAATAACCCCCAAAAAACAATGTTGTTGTTTCGGTTGTGACTGTTTCGGTAGTGACAATTTTAGATACCTTTGAGTCTAGCTCAAAGATGCTAATCAGCACATGGTTAGCAAGCACAGTTCTAAACTGTTGTACACATAAAAACTAAATTTTATGGAATAACACCCAAAAAAAGTTTGCTTAATTGCAGAAAAAAGTGTTCAGTAGCGACGTTCCTTAAAGTTACACACAGATTTTCTTTAAGTGTGTTAAAATCAGTCTCAGCCAATGGACTCAAACATACACTGTTTCGGTAGTGACATGAAAATACGGGACACATTTTTTTTTTTTACATAAAGTTTCATGATTTAAAAATAAAATCTTTTTTTTTTTTTTACTTCACTTAAAAAAAATAAAAAATATATTTTTAAAAACAACAACAATGGAAAAAATTGCAAAAATTATTTCAATATCATTTTCACAAGTTGAAATTTAGGGGTTATGGTTCGGGACAGACACCTCCCAACTGAAAGTACCCAATAAATGATGATTTTATATATATTAAGCTCATTGATATTTTAAATATTATTGTGGGATTCAATAGATAATAGAAGGATCTTAGTAAACATCTAAAATTTGAATACATAAATGCTTTTTAAATGTGTTTTTTCAATTCTGTAGAATGCCCCATATAATAACTGAGATATAAAATTTGTCTTGAGTTTGGTGGCTGTAAACACATGATCTGTGGATGATTTGTGTCTCTAGACTCAGTGACTGATTCTTCGTCCTGTAATCGTCTGTTAGCGCGGCCAATGACATCGGCTTACAAATAATTAGATGCTGCTGTGCCACTTCCAATCAAACAGAGAAATAATTACGGGCCTTTATATCTGTTCCTGTAACTGAAGTCTTTTGTTTCAGGATGCCTCGTGTAAACGGATATTACATGACATTGCTAAACATTAAAGAGATCATATTTTTGATTTAAAAAATCCCTGTATAAACCAGTCCAGTTAAACCGTAGACTATGGCTGCTTTGATGTTTATTAGACGCACATCCACAATTCTCATCTGTTGCTCGATCTCCACACACATTCACACAAACCTACAGAAGCTTCTTTGTTAGTTGAATCTCATGACTATTGATCTGAATGAAATAGATGTGAACACTGCCCTGCTGCTTCATTGTAAGTGACCGTTCCTTCCTGAAATCAATATTCTCCCGGTGGATGTAAAGTGCTCTACAACCCTTAACGGCCTCAGAAGCTCCCTATAAAGCCTTCAGCTGAACACTACATGAGGAGGATCGAGTGAAGAGCCCATTTCTATCATATCCAACTGACCGAACCGCCCCTAAACACGTCTTTCCTCATTATCTTCAACATGACACGACTAACGGTTGGACGGGGCATCAGAACGTCATCTATCTCCACTCTTATTGATGAGGTTTAAATCGCTCTTCTTCTCCAGTGCAGTGATGCACAATGAAGACAACCCAAGATTTCTCTGTCTGAGGGTCAGTCAGCATTCATTTGTACACGCTTGAATGATCTGAGCTGCAAGAAAACAACATCTATCGTTTATATGCACACAGATAATTGGATCGATGGCTCAATCGGACCGAAAAGCCTTCATGTTTTCGGATTGAAAGAGGTTGTGTAGACATGAAATTTTCATTCGGGAAAATAGATTACTGGAGTATATTTTACAAGACAATACTCTTTTAGTCTTTCTACTTCAAAATTTCACATTTCATTCAATGTTACTTGCCATTTCTTTGTAAATAATTGTGAAATATACTAGCAATTTCCAAGTGAAAATGGTTTCTAAATATTTAGGTTGCTCTCCGATGTTCAAGAATCAACTTTTTCCTCAGATGTTTCTCCTAAAATTCCTTTGGAGACATAAAAAGAGACAAATGAGTCAATAGTTGCTGTCAGAAGCTAAGGAAGGTTTGGCTTGAATGTGGAAATCAGCTCTGATTATTCAATGAGAAACGTTCTCTCAAACATTTAAATTCACAATTTGGTATCTGTGCAAATCTGAATCCAATCTCAGATGTTTCTGAGATCTGAAACTCTAGATGAGACACATATAAGATTACTGAGGTCTTTTTCTTAGGAGGAACATCAGAGAAGCAGGAAACTTCAGCAAAAGTCTCCATTTGATCTCACTGCGGTCTAGGAGAAACAATTAAGATATTAACTCCAAATTGAGATCAATTTGGTATCTGAGCAAATCTGAACTCAATTTAAGATGCTGCAGAGATCTGAAACTCCACAAGAAATACATTTGTGATTACTGGGATCTTTTTATCAGGAACAACATCTGAAAAGCAAAAAAAGTCTCCATTCGATTTCACTGCTGTCTATGAGAAACCATTAAGATTCTCAAATTGTAAGCACTGCGTGGAAATTATTGACAAACTCCATCCTAACTCCATATTTATGACCCATAAACAGAGCACAGAAGAGCACGAGACACGCACATGGAGGCCGAGCTCCTGAGGAAATAAAACTTTTATATAATACGATAAGCATCAGTACAACTTCTGTACATGTTGAGTACAGTAGCAGACCTCCATGTTTGTCCTGAACTCTCCATGTGCTTCCCTCGGAGCATGAGCAGGTGCAGTAAGAGTCGATCAATATCCCGCGGAGGACAGAGGGGTTTCTATTGATCTACTGTAAATATCAAGCGTACTGTGTTTGGCTGAAGGGGGTTTTAAACTGTAGCACAGTATGTACAGTACGCTTGAGGGAGGCTGGAAAGTCATAAAATAAACCCAACAGGATCAAATCCCCGTCAATCACTGTAGATAAAAAAAACCCCCAAAAAACTGCAATAACAGATAAATAAATAATATATAAGTAATAATAATAGTAGTGGAAATAATAATACTAATACTAATAAATGACCTGCAGAGCGAACAGAGAGACGTGTAAACCATTTATTTCACTTCTGAATGAATCAGCCGTTTGAATGAATCAAATGAATGAATGACTTAATCATTTAGACATTTACTGCCACCTACTGGCAGTTTTAGTTTCTTATTTAGAGCCTAATTTTATTTAAAAATTAATGTCAAATTTCCATATTAATTTAAAAAAATTAAAGGTATAGTTCACACAAAAATGAAATTTCAGTCATCATTTACTCAACCTCATGGTCCAAAAGTTCATGTGTAATAATTTCTATGCTGAATCAAATAAAAGATTTCTTTCTGAAGCTACTTTTTGTAATGTCTATTTGATGCTTTACACAATAATGACTTCAAATTATCTTTTGGGGTTAATTTCTCAGCTAAATTTGATGTGCGATTAAATTGTGATTAATTAATCGCCATCATGTAATTAATTAGATTAAAAATTTTAATTGCTTGTCAGACCTAATATTTATATTAGAGATGCACGACATATCGGCCAATAATCAGTAACAGTGAATTTTCACACTATTGGCTATTGGCCGATAGTTTAAAAACATCCTGTCAATCAAAAGAGGGCGGGAAAATGCACTGAATTTGTTCTTTGTGTAAAGAAAATGCTAAGAAACCGGTTTGATGTTCAATATTAATAGTAATTATATGAATTAATAACATTCAGAAAGTTAAGAAATATTAATTTAATATTCAGAATTTAGTTAATGTGATGAAATGGAGAGAATAAAGTTTTTATTTGCATTTCTTTCAAAATATAATAATTCAAAATATTATGACTAATTATAATTAAATTATCATTAATTTAAAAGAAGGTATAAAAGGAAGAACCCCCAAACTATCGGTATTGGCAGATACAGTATATAGTATATACAAATATATTATTATTTTTAATAATTTATTAATAATTATTTTTCTAGTTGTCAGTGTTATATTTGTATCATTAATATATATATATACACACACACACTGTATATACAATAAATATAGTTTTTGTTAATATTTTGAATTATATTTTACTTTTATATTTTCATTTTCATTTAAAAAAAGTTTAAGTTTTTTTTTGTTTGTTTTTTTTAAAAGTCTATATATATTTTTTTTTTTTATTGAGTTTTTGTTTTTAGTTCTAGCTTATTTGAGTATTTTAGTATTTAGTAAATGAGAAACGTTGCCTTGCCAAGTAGTTGAAATTAAATAAGTTAAAGTTTTTTTAATATTTATATATATATATTTTTTTATAGCTTTAGTTTTAGTTTACTATAAAAACCCTGCTAGTTGTTGGGGTTTTGCTTAAGCCTTAAGTTCGGCTGCAGGTATGATGGTGTCAGTATGATCTTCACCTTTGAGAAGTTAAGTTGAGGTTATATCAGCAACTTACATTAGACTAGTAGTGATAAAGTTGGTTGTTACATAAACGGCATTTTGCTATTGGCACCTGACATAAAAACATATTCCTTCTACCGCTCCACAAGCGTAGCATGACCTTAAACAGTACCAATGGCATTTAATATGCAACAATTCAGGCATTTCTAACATTCATGCAGAGTGAGTTTCTGTCCAGCTTTGATTATACTGTGACAGATGCAGCACATTTGACAGATATCTGAAAGCGTCTTCTGCAGGTGTTTTCAGCTCGGCAGCAGCATCAGGACTGAAGATGCGCGTGTATTTAACACTGATAGCCGAACCTGAGGGGAAGACGCCTAAATTGGGTTTAGATTGCTTTAGAAGCCTTAAGCATGTGGGGTGAGTTGCCATGGAGACGAGAAAGTTGAAGGCAAAGGAGCCACTAATGAGCCTTAAAAAACGATCCACAAGCACACAGACTCACAAACGCTCCGACTCCGTCTCTTACATAACAGCGAGAGGGTTTTTACACACTAATACTGAATATACTCCACTAAACTGTCAACATCATATCTAGGTCAAAAAAGAAAAATTATGTTTAGCATAAAATGTTGCTTTATATTTCAACTGACAACACCACCATGTTGGAGAAGTATTCCATTTAATGTGTGCGGGGCTTGATTTTGTCCGTGGGGAACTGATTAGATGGTTGTGGTTTGCTATTGGTGGATCTCATGTGATTGACAGGTTGCCCCGCCCTTTGAAAGTGAAGACAATTTCCATTGGAAAATCAATAATGAAGACACAATAATAATCCCAGTCACAGATGCATTACTGCTGTTGTACCAAACAGGAAGTTCCCAGCGGCACCAGCTGACAATCAGCATTAAATGAAAGGCCACATTAAACGAACGGAGTGCAATGCACATCCACAAAGTAGTAAACAGCATCAGCCAACTTAGAAACGCTGATGCTTCACTTGGCACCGTGTGCTGCTCGCTTCAGTTTGCTTTGGACGCTCTCAAAGGGCTCTTCACAAAGGGCTCTTATTGAAAGTGTCGGCAAGCGGCCAGCGGCCCAAAAGAGCGGCAACGTTTAACAAGGGACGTAAATAATAATAATGCACCATCCTATGACAGATGAGAACCCGTGTGGAATATCAATGCGGAAGGAGCTGGAAACCTGAACGGCATTTCAAAAGGATCCCGGCGATTTGCATCAGGATGAGAACCGCGAACGGCTCCGGGAATAATGTGGGATTTAGAGGAAAAGCCTCGTGCACCCAATGAGAAGCTGAACTCGTGTGAGAAACTCTCTGTTCCTCTTATGACAGTCCAATGTTTCTAATCTACAGCTCCTTAATGGCTTTAATCAAGACCTCATTAAACCAGGTGAGTTATTATTCAGGTAGCTGTTATAAACATGTCAACAGTTTAACTAAGATTCTCTTCAAACGTTTGCTCCATCATGAGAGAAACTGATCTGACAGAGAGAAAACTAACTGTGGAGGTTCTATATGGAACTCTAGGGTTCCTGATTCAATTTTAAAGAACGATTTATGCCAAAAAAGGTTCAGTGTGGTTCTAAATGGAACTCTAGGGTTCTTGATTCAATTTTAAAGATCCCTTTATGCCAAAAAAAAAGGTTCAATGTGGTTCTAAATGGAACTCTAGGGTTCTTGACTCAATTTTAAAGAACCCTTTATGCCAAAAAAAAAAAAAAGGTTCACTGTGGTTCTATGTAGAACTCTAGGGTTCCTGACTCAATTTTAAAGAACCCTTTATGCAAAAAAAAAAAAAAAAAAGGTTCAATGTGGTTCTATGTAGAACTCTAGGGTTCCTGACTCAATTTTAAAGAACACTTTATGCCAAAAAAAAAAAAAGGTTCAATGTGGTTCTATGTAGAACTCTAGGGTTCCTGACTCAATTTTAAAGAACACTTTATGCCAAAAAAAAAAAAGGTTCAATGTGGTTCTATGTAGAACTCTAGGGTTCCTGACTCAATTTTAAAGAACACTTTATGCCAAAAAAAAAAAAGGTTCAATGTGGTTCTATGTAGAACTCTAGGGTTCCTGACTCAATTTTAAAGAACACTTTATGCCAAAAGGTTCAGTGTGGTTCTAAATGGAACTCTAGGGTTCCTGACTCAATTTTAAAGAACCCTTTATGCCCAAAAAAAAGGTTCAATGTGGTTCTAAATGGAACTCTAGGGTTCTTGACTCAATTTTAAAGAACTTTTTATGCCAAAAAAAAAAAAAGGTTCAATGTGGTTCTATGTAGAACTCTAGGGTTCTTGACTCAATTTTAAAGAACCCTTTATGCCAAAAAAAAAAAAAAGGTTCAGTGTGGTTCTAAATGGAACTCTAGGGTTCCTGACTCAATTTTAAAGAACCCTTTATGCCAAAAAAAAAGGTTCAGTGTGGTTCTAAATTGAACTCTAGGGTTCTTGACTCAATTTTAAAGAACCCTTTATGCCAAAAAAAAAAAAAAAAGGTTCACTGTGGTTCTATGTAGAACTCTAGGGTTCCTGACTCAATTTTAAAGAACCCTTTATGCAAAAAAAAAAAAAAAAAAGGTTCAATGTGGTTCTATGTAGAACTCTAGGGTTCCTGACTCAATTTTAAAGAACACTTTATGCCAAAAAAAAAAAAAAGGTTCAATGTGGTTCTATGTAGAACTCTAGGGTTCCTGACTCAATTTTAAAGAACACTTTATGCCAAAAAAAAAAAAGGTTCAATGTGGTTCTATGTAGAACTCTAGGGTTCCTGACTCAATTTTAAAGAACACTTTATGCCAAAAGGTTCAGTGTGGTTCTAAATGGAACTCTAGGGTTCCTGACTCAATTTTAAAGAACCCTTTATGCCCAAAAAAAAGGTTCAATGTGGTTCTAAATGGAACTCTAGGGTTCTTGACTCAATTTTAAAGAACTTTTTATGCCAAAAAAAAAAAAGGTTCAATGTGGTTCTATGTAGAACTCTAGGGTTCTTGACTCAATTTTAAAGAACCCTTTATGCCAAAAAAAAAAAAAAAAGGTTCAGTGTGGTTCTAAATGGAACTCTAGGGTTCCTGACTCAATTTTAAAGAACCCTTTATGCCAAAAAAAAAGGTTCAGTGTGGTTCTAAATTGAACTCTAGGGTTCTTGACTCAATTTTAAAGAACCCTTTATGCCAAAAAAAAAAAAAAAAAAGGTTCAATGTGGTTCTATGTAGAACTCTAGGGTTCCTGACTCAATTTTATAAAACACTTTATGCCAAAAGGTCAGATGTGTTTTTTATGATGATATACTGTATTGCACTGCTTTATGAATCGCATTGAATAAAGTGCTGCAAGTATGATGTATTTTTGTAGGCCAAATCCCGAGTTGCATTTTAGCACTTCCAGTTCCATCCAGTGATGTCCAGCTCAACAATGAATCGTTCTTTTTAATGAACTGGTTGAACTACACTATATAAACCAGCATGTGACAGTATTTCAGCTGTGCAGACAGAAATGACCGCGTGCTTATGTATTTAGCAGCAGTTTAGCATTGACTAGCATGTCATATAAAGCTAATGAAAAGAGCTCCAGTGAAGCATGATATGAGACTCTTATAAATTCACAGTACTTGATGATGTTAAAACATTGTGAGCTAATAAAGATCTCATAAATACATCAGTCCCAAACTTATTATTCCAACTAGCATCATTTCTCTTGTCAAATACAGCTGTGTTTTGGATTTTTTAATTTTATTTTATTTTTGCATGGTTTCTAGGCTGTTTTAAGTGATTTCTAGGGCAAAACCTTTGTAGTACATATTAACTTTTGGCCAGAGAATAATAATGCAAGGTTTTGCCAATCAAGCGAGACGCTGCATCAAACCCAAGGAGAAGTACGATTGGACGGCGTGTGTCATTAGTTTGAATGAGCCGAGCTTCTGTATATGAGACACTTTTATGGACCTTCTGCTGGCTAATTTACTGCAGGAGGTTTGTTACCGGCTCTATTTCTGCACTTCATTAAACCACGCCGCATATGCTCCATCCGCATTCCAGGATTCGCTCCATATTACAGCAAATGGATTCTGGCATCTGGCGCCAAAATTTGTCACAACCAGAAAGACGTTCCGAAAATCACACCGAGAGATGCGAAGCTCGCTGGATGAGCGTACGAATGGAAAACGCTGCATGAGAAGCGATGCGTCCATTAAAGAGGTTCCTGCATCCCTGCACATAATAAAATGCTTTATTAAAAGCACACAGAGAAGAGGAGGAAATGATGAATGTATTCTTCTGTTTTCTAAGTTGAGTAATGTGACTCTATTGCCGATACACCTCTAGTGCAAGAACTGAATCTGAATAATAGAAGTGTCTCTGATGGAGAATGAAATTCACATTTCCTCACTGATGCTCTTTACACTGAATGAATGAATCTATCTATCTATCTATCTATCTATCTATCTATCTATCTAATATGTATTTGTTTGTCTATCCATCTGTCAATCCGTCCATCCATCCATCTAATATCCATTTGTTTGTCTATCTGTCCGTCCATCCATCAATCAATCAATCAATCAATCAATCTAATATCCATTTGTTTGTCTATCCGTCTGTCAATCCGTCCATCCATCCATCTAATATCCATTTGTTTGTCTATCTGTCTGTCCGTCCATCCATCCATCCATCCATCCATCCATCAATCAATCAATCAATCAATCAATCTAATATCCATTTGTTTGTCTATCCGTCTGTCTGTCAGTCCATCCATCCGTCCATCCATCCGTCCATTCATCCATCCATCCATCCATCTAATATCCGTTTGTTTGTCTATCTGTCCGTCCATCTATCTATCTATCTATCTATCTAATATCCATTTGTTTGTCTATCCGTCTGTCTGTCAGTCCATCCATCCGTCCATCCATCCATCCGTTTATCCATCCATCCATCTAATATCCGTCTGTCTGTCCATCCATGTATCTATCTATATATCTATCTATCTATCTATCTATCCAATATGTATTTGTTTGTCTATCCGTCTGTCTGTCAATCCGTCCATCCATTCTTCTGTCTACCCATCCATCCATCCATCTAATAGTATCTGTTTGTTTGTCTATCCATCTGTCTGTCCATCCATCTATCTATTTATCTATCTATCTAATATGTATTTGTTTGTCTATCCGTCTGTCTGTCAATCCGTCCATCCATCCATCCAATATCTGTTTGTTTGTCTATCTGTCTGTCTGTCCATCCATCCATCCATCCATCCATCCACCTATCTATCTAATATGTATTTGTTTGTCTATCCGTCTGTCTGTCAATCTGTCCATCCATCCATCCGTCCATCCATCCATCCATCTAACATCTGTTTGTTTGTCTATCCGTCTGTCAATCCATCCATCCATCCATCCATCCATCTAATATCCGTTTGTTTGTCTATCCGTCTGTCTGTCCATCCATCCATCTATTCATCTATCTATCTATCTATCTATCTATATATCTATCTATCTGTTTGTCTATCTGTCCATCCATCCATCTGTCATTCTATCTGTTGATCTTTCTGTCTGTGTAACATCTAGCAACAGCCTAAAAGGCAAACAAAAAAAAACACCCAAAACACCCTAGCAACTACCTAGAACATCTTGGCAACGACATTATAATGTCCTAATAACTAACCAAAACAACAACAACAACAAAAAAAACATAGCTACCATCCAAAACATCCTAGCAACCACTCAGAACAGAATAGCATCTACCTAACAAAACCTTAAATTCCTTAAAATATGAGGCAGAATGCTGCTCTTTTCCATATAATGACGTCATGCAGTGATCAGACGCTGTCAAGCTCCAAAATGCAACATAAAGGACCTTCTCAAATCTTAAAGACATTTAAATATGTTAAAAGCAACACTTGATCTCAATGATACCAAATGTCTGTTTTTGTTTGTTGTAACTCAAACAAAAATTGGCAGCTCCAACTATAAGTGTTCACAAATGACATTTGAGAGATGTGGAATAATAGAATAAAAGATAATAATCTGGGTTTGTTCCTCAAAACTTTTCATATAACTTCAGAAGACTGGAAATAAAGTCATACGGTCATGATACCTTTCTGTCACTTTTAAAGCTTGACAGTGTGAATCACTGTGTGTCATCTCATTTTGGAGGAATGAAAGTTATATGAGTTTGAAACAACATGAAGATGAAATGTTTTCATTAAACCAGCCCGCACAATGATGGGCTCGTGTCTTGAAAGCTAAAGACATTATTGGCCACTTTGAATATGGAAATGAAAGAAGAAAGTGTTCACGCTGCCTCTGGGAATTAAAATCAAGAACGAAGGGTCGCCTAAATCCTTAAACAGACTCGAGGCGCAGAACAAAGACATACAGCATTAGAGACGATGTACAAAAACATGTCAATCACAGCTGAAGCACACGTCTACATCCCTGACCCGTCGCAGACTCAAACACAGACTCTCACAGGAGTAAAACACCTCACTCCTGATGGCCGACTGCATCAGCGCCGCATGAAGATCAGCGTCCGTTACGTGAGGTGTGTGAGTCAGGGTTTCAACACCTCTTGACCTTCACATTAAAAAATACTGCAGTGTCACAGAAGAATTTAATACAGTTTCTACATAAAAGAACTGCAGTCACATGTGAACATTGAGAGCAAACTAAAGCAGTAACTGTTCAAAAGTAATGTATTTGTCTCTTCTGCACAGCAATGCTGTATTTATTTGATCAAAAATACAGTAAAAATAGTGAAATATTATTACAATTTAAATCAGCTGTTTTCTATGTGAATATATAGTAAAATGTAATTTATATCCAGTGATCAAAGCTGAATTTTCAGCATCATTACTCCAGTCTTCAGTGTCACATGATCCTTCAGAAATCATTCTAATATGAAGATTTGCTGCTCAGTTATTGTAATTATTTTTGGTGCTCAATTAGTTCAAAACAGTTCTTGCAGCTTCCTAATTTTGTGAAACTGAAGCTTTTTTTTCATGACTCTTTGATTAATAGAAAGTTCAAAAGAACAGCATTTGAAATAATATCTTTTGTAACATTATAAATGTCTTTAATGTCACTTTTGATCAGTCTTTGCTGAATAAAAGTATTAATTTCTTTCCAAAAAAACCTTACTGACCCCAAACTTTTGAATAATAGTGTATTTGAAGTAAGAAAAAACCTTTTCTCTAAATGTAGATTAAGAAATGTCAACTTACTAAAATTGAAAACTTACATTTAATTGCTGCATTAAATCAAAGTGGTGCCAAATTTGCAATCTTTAAACCTTTTGCTCCTTTTAGACTACTTGAAATTAATTACTCAAGCAGAAACTCTGAAAAAATATAAAATTAAGGTTATAAAAAGTTAAATGAACAACACACAATCTGATGAACACATCTTGTTTTGTTCATGACGGCACCGAATGAAATGTCATTCGGTGATCAGTGGCAAACAAGGTCAAAGTTAAAATTGAGAACTTGTGTAGCAGCGTTTGACCTGAGAGAATCATGCTCATTAAAGGTGCGACAAACGGAGGAATAACGCTGAATCTAGGACTGCAGCATCGATCACAGCAACACACGGACTGTATTTCAGTCCTCCAACCCAAAAGTTCTCGTTATCAAGCAACTGAAAGAGTTTCCTCTCATGACGGCTCCACAGGTGAGACGAGCTGATCTCATTACCCACGTCTCCCTCCTGCCGCACGTTCACTGTTCGTCATTAATGGCCGCTGCTGACATCACAGACTCGTTATTGATATAGTTACAGTACGTGGAATCGACTTTGGTGAAGTTCATTCGGGTTAGGCTCGTCATTCATTCTGGAGGAAGGTTCATTTGAAGTTTAAAGAGGACTTATTCTGCTTTTTTCCATCTTTCTTTAGTGTGTAATGTTGCTGTTTGAGCATGAAAAAGCTCTGCAAAGTTCCAGTTATTCTCTATATCAGTGTCACTGTTTCTGAACTCCCTGAAACGCCTCCATTTTAGTCTTGAGTTTTCTTCCGGGAACGAACACGTCACAATATTCCTCATTTAAATAATTCATACGCAGAATAAAGGGGCGGGGCCTGGTTGAGTTAGTTAGTAGTGTGTTGAAACTGGCGGTTATGGTAAGGGGCGGGACATTTTCCAAACACCAATCACAACACACTGCTCCAGCCGACCAATCAGAGCACATTGTGCTTTTCAGAAGGAGGGGCTTCATAGAGACAGGAACTAAACAGAGCGTTACTGACAGACTGGGAAGAGAGGAGCTGAACAATGGAGAATATGAGGAAAATAATCAACATTCAAGCAGGAAAACCTGTTCTAGTAGAGCCCAAAAACAACACCAAGACATTGTAAAAGGGCAATAAGAAGTCAGTCAATCAGTCAGTCATTAACACAACATAAACACATTCAGACCCTCCGATTCATGTCCTGATCACCCTGTGAAGGTTTATTATGCAATAATGACCAAATGCCATTGGATTTTCCTAATGAGATTTACAGGCTGCTTTGACAAAGAAATTCATTTATGCCCTGAATTTTTATCGATCAAAAACTGCAGAGATATAATAATTGAAATGCTGACTATCATAAAAACATTCATTGATAAACATAAATGTTTCTTGAGCAGCAAATCATCATATTAGAATGATTTCTGAAGGATCATGTGACACTGAAGACTGGAGTAATGATGCTGAAAATTCAGCTTTGATCACTGGATATAAATTACACTTTACTATATATTCACATAGAAAACAGCTGTTTTACATTGTAATAATATTTCACTATTTTTACTGTATTTTTGATCAAATAAATGCAGCTTTGGTGAGCAGAAGAGACTTTAAAAAGTCTTACTGACCCCAAACTTTTGAGCAGTAGTATGTAATATGGAAAGTTAATGCTGATTAGGTGATTGCATGAGATATGAAGTTTCAAATAAAAAAACCCTGCTTTTTTTCCCCCTAAAATCACATCCATAAACAGCTCTTTGCCTTTTTTATTCAGTGCATGATGACTATTAGTTTGCTGCTGTAGATCTGTAGATCCAATCCAGACCTGCTCATGAGTCACAAACTATGATTCCAATTCTCTCATTCACATCCAGACGCTCCCCACAGTTCCTGCGAGTGGACAGAGATGAAGAAGCCACCGGCGTGGAACGAGACACCCTTAGAGACGCAAACAATATGCTCATATATCTTGTTCTCTAAACTTGACAGGTCTTTGGCTGTCGTGGCATGCAGAGCACTTTCAGGACAACGGCGTTCCCGCTGTGGCCACGCTTACACTGTCGCAGAGGCAAAAAAAGGATGATTTGAACCCACAGAGCTGTCGAACACAGGCTCATGGAGGAAACACTTCTTTTGTTACCTTTTTCAAAGGGCTTAGTTCATGCAAAATGAACATCCTGTCATCGTTTACTCATCCTCATGTGTGCGACCCAAATTTAGGGCTCAGATTTGGCAGCTCTCAAAACTCATTTGCAAATGCATATATTCGTGCACGTTTGACATCAGTGATGCCAGCAGTGTCTTAAAACCAATCATGACATTTAAGGCAAAATCTGTGTTTTTTCACGCATTGGTCAATTTTGCTTCCATAACATGCTTTCATTCAGAATAGTGGAAAGAAAACTCATTTTATTGCACTTTTGCATCTGTAGATTTCAATCCATATCTTTAAAGCGGTGAGTTTGAGTCAGAAATCTCCACTTCAGCAGCTTTAAACAGACCAGACTTTACAGTTTTATTCATGTCTCTGCACCGTAAAAATTCCACCAATTTCAACTTAAAAACTTAAGTTCAGTTCCAGCTTTAAATTTTTTAAGTATAATAAAATTGGTTGTACAAATCATTTCAAATTAAACTGACTTAAAAAAATGAGTTGAAACTGCTTAAGTTATGTAGAAACATACACTCTAAAAAATGCTGGCTTAAAAACAACCCAAGATGGGTTGAATATGGACAAACTTAGCGAATGGGTTGTTTTAACCCAGTGGTTGGGTTAAATGTTTGCTCATCCTGCTGGGTAGTTTCAATTAACCCAACTATTGTTTAAAAATTGCTATATGGCTGACCTAAAATGAACCCAAAACACCCCATTCGTATGGTTAAAACAACCCATTCACTGGGTTAAAACAACCTATTCGCAGGGTTAAAATAACCCACTCACTGGGTTAAAACAACCCATTCGTAGGGTTAAAACACCCCATTCACTGGGTTAAAACAACCCATTCGTAGGGTTAAAACACCCCATTCACTGGGTTAAAACAACCTATTCGTAGGGTTAAAGCAACCCATTCGTAGGGTTAAAACAACCTATTCGTAGGGTTAAAACAACCCACTCACTGGGTTAAAACAACCCATTCGTAGGGTTAGAACACCCCATTCGTAGGGTTAAAACACCCCATTCACTGGGTTAAAACAACCTATTCGTAGGGTTAAAATAACCCACTCACTGGGTAAAAACAACCCATTCGTAGGGTTAAAACACCCCATTCACTGGGTTAAAACAACCTATTCGTAGGGTTAAAATAACCCACTCACTGGGTTAAAACAACCTATTCGTATGGTTAAAACACCCCATTCACTGGGTTAAAACAACCCATTCGTAGGGTTAAAATAACCCACTCACTGGGTTAAAACAACCCATTCGTAGGGTTAAAACAACCCATTCGTAGGGTTAAAACACCCCATTCGTAGGGTTAAAACAACCCACTCACTGGGTTAAAACAACCCATTCGTAGGGTTAGAACACCCCATTCGTAGGGTTAAAACAACCCATTCACTGGGTTAAAACAACCTATTCGTAGGGTTAAAGCAACCCACTCACTGAGTTAAAACAACCCATTCGTAGGGTTAAAACACCCCATTCACTGGGTTAAAACCCATTCGTAGGGTTAAAACACCCCATTCACTGGGTTAAAACACCCCATTTGTAGGGTTAAAACACCCCATTCACTGGGTTAAAACAACCTATTCGTAGGGTTAAAGCAACCCATTCGTAGGGTTAAAACAACCTATTTGTAGGATTAAAACAACCCACTCACTGGGTTAAAGCAACCCATTCGTAGGGTTAAAACAACCTATTTGTAGGATTAAAACAACCCACTCACTGGGTTAAAACAACCCATTCGTAGGGTTAGAACACCCCATTCACTGGGTTAAAACAACCCATTCGTAGGGTTAAAACAACCCACTCACTGGGTTAAAACACCCCATTCACTGGGTTAAAACAACCCATTAGTTGGGTTTGTCTATTTTCAGCCCAACTTGGGTTGTTTTTAACCCAGCATTTTTTTTTTGAGTATATTATATGACTTATTGATATAATGTTTTTACAGTGTGATTTATATTACATTCTATTCCTAAAAACACAAAAATGTAATATTAATTTTACTGCAATTTCTGATTTATGGCATGATAAAAAGAGATATCCAGAAAACCTTGAACTCTAATATGTCAACAAAATAAAACAAGAACTTTGAACCTGAATTTATCTAATGTTTATATTTCTGTTCTGGAAATGTATGCAAATTAGTGCATTTTTAATTAGATGATGCCTCATTTGCATATTTAAACAACATTTCAGAAAACTTTCAATACAAAACAATTGTCTTAACGTGCTGTGACGTTTGGTAATATTAGTTAGTTTATATGTTTATACTATCCACCTTATTTTAGTTATACCGAAGACTTTAGATATACAAAAAGACAGCACACTCGTATTATTATAAATGGGAGAAAGTGCAACGCACAATATGGCGGAATAAGTCCCGCCTTCTCAATAAGAGCCAATCGGCAAGCAGTAAAGTCAACGTGTCACTGCAGCTGCTGTTAGAAGCGTCGGTTGCTTTTGAGCGTTTAGAAACAAAATTTATAAGACAGTTGTTGTCAGATTTTATTGGTGATTTCAAATATGAAAATTATTCACAAGCTTGAAGAACAGCTTTGGAGATTGCAGAAGACAGAAAAGTGGAATAATTTTGGCTAAGCATCTCCTATTGAACGATATGAGGGTGAGTAAATGATGACTATTCCTTTATAATAAACTCTCAGATCCGCTCAAAAGCATACTACTGTATTTGCCAAGGAAGTAACCTTTTCTAACTCATTATTTAACCCACATCCGAACAAAAAACCCCTCCTTCATCTACTTGGCCTGGTGTTTGTCGGTTGGCAGGCCTGTAGCTGTTATTTCCTATTGATCTGTCCACCTCCCTTGGCAAGAATAAACGCTTAATTCACATTTTGCCTTCGACTCCAAATCTTATTTGAGCGATTGACTGTTAATATGACTGGTTCAGTTTCTGAGAAGGTAAACAGATCGAGTTCATGCTTTATTGGTCTCTAACAGGGCTGAAGCGATGCGTTTGCACCATATTCAGGGTCTGTGAGCATCGATGTGTTTATTCCACTGACCTGCCGCCATCTCAGGGTCATGCTTGTTTGAAAACTCACCTGACTGACATTACACCTGTTTCTGGGTGGATATCAAGCATGATGCATAAAGGTAAAGTGTGTAATTATAGTGTTTGTGCAGCAGAGAGATCATTTCAGCCCTGTTAGAGACCAGTAAATCATTATTTAAACAGGAATCATTATTTTTGCAGCTCTGCTTGGTGCCGTTAGTGGTGCAGAATGGGTTTGGGATGTCGTAAATGTTTTGTCACCGCCGTCCTCGCAGCTCTCCATCTGGAAGCAGCTTCTCTTAGTGAGCGAGTGACTGATTTCGTTCCACTGAGCTGCTCAAAGTTAGGCAGGCAAATGGACGGCTAATGAAAGGACGTGGAGGCTCTCGCCGGGACGTTCGCTGATCGATGTGACCGCAGCCGGCCAGCAGATGGTCCGTCTGTATAATCAGTCAGGAGAACAAACAGGCCAGAACCTCGAGACCTGCATCAGCTCCTGAGGAAACACTGGACTACACAAACACACACACACACACACACACTAACAGCTGCAGCGATCAGTTAACTAGTGCTTCCACTGTTCAGTGAGTCATGTGAGAGGGAAATTCCCTTTTATTTTAATTTATTTTATTTTATTATTTTATTTAATTTTAATTTATTTTTTAAATAAAACATGTATATAATATAATATAATATAATATAATATAATATAATATAATACAATATAATAAAAAGCAGTTTGTTTCATATCTTTATAAAAATTAAATAAATATAAAAACCACAATATTTCAATATAATGTAATATAACATAATAAATAATAGGGGTGCAAAAAAATATCAATACACGTGAATATCACAATATTATGTTTGGAGATGCTGTATTGATTCTCAAAAACACTGTATCGATATTTATGTATTTGTTTATTTATTTTTATAAAATAAAATAATGAAAAAAAACAAGAAATATCGCAATATATATTGTATCGTAACCCCTGTATCGTGATATGTATAATATAATATAATATAATATAATAAAGAAGTTGTTTGGTTTCATATCTTTATTAAAATTTAATAAATATAAAAACAATATTTTAATATTAAAAATATAATATAATATAATATAATATAATATAATATAATATAATATAAAGAAGCTGTTTGGTTTATATTTACAAAAACAAAATAAATGTAAAAAATATAATAATTTTAAATTATAACATTGTAATATATAATAAAAATATTATATTTTAATATATATAAACAAAGTTATGACAAAAGCTGTTTGATTTCATATCTTTACAAAAATAAAAAAGACATAATATTTTAGTATAAGGCAATATAATATAAAATAAAATAATAAAAAAACTGTTTGGTTTCATATCTTTACAAAAACAAAATAAATGTAAAAAGTAATAATTTTAAATAATTTAAAATTATTATTTATAATAATAATAATTTTAAATTATAATATATAATAAAAATATAATATTTTAATATATAAAAATAAAGATAAGAAAAAAGCAGTTTGAAAAAATAGAAAAGATATATTTTAATATAATATAATGTAATGTAATATAATATAATATAATATAATACATAATTAGTTGTCTATACTGCTAAAAAGAATCAAATTAATCAGCAAAACATTTTTATTTTATTATTATTATTATTTTTAATGATTCACTTTAACCACCAATTCACTAAAAGACGTCCTAATGCCGTATATCAGAGAGAGATCGGTGTAGAAGAACACCTGAGATTATTTACTGGACTGTAAAGCAGATGATAAAAGTGTGACAAAAAGAGTGGGGGAAAAACGATGTTCTTTGTCACACTTCACCTCCACTCGCTGAGCGCTCATTACTGAAAAATCAACACTACTATCAAAACAGCTGCTGTCACACAACTGAAAAATTAAGTTACTGTAGTGAAGTTTGTACTTTTAGTTCATTAGTAAAATAAAGTAGCGTCTTCTGTTTACCTAGAGATGAAAAAGAAAATGCCCGATGTGTCCATTTTATTCAAAACACTCATCTCATTATAATAATGTCATCGAAAAACATGTAAGAAGGTACTTCCCAGCGGCAAAACAACTTCATTATCTGTGAACCTGAAGATGACAATCAAACACTTTCCTCAACTAAACTCCCATCCTCACTGAAATGCATCACATTATGAAAGTAAAATGCGTTGTGACTTTAAGACAGTAAATAGTGTCAATTTTGACTTTGCTTTGTCTTTCAGGTCTGATATTGATGGACCAATCTTTCATCATAACGCCAGCGTTTTAAGAGACCCACAACTGAGCCGTCCTGAATACAAAAACAGTTCAAACTATCTCAGCACATCATTACCATAATCATCAGCATTACGTTTCACTGAGAAAGGCCTGTTCAATTTGTCCGCATCACTTTCAGCTGTAATCAGAGCCCTGCAGTCGCGGCGCTATCGCTGATTACTCCGTCCACACGTCAGCGGTGAATCCGCTCGCTCGTGCAGCTCGCCAGCCAGAAGCCACTGAGAAACATTAACATTTCATAAACGTCTCATTAACATTTCATTAACGTAGCTTGTCGTCCAAACCGTAGGGTGCAGAGTTACTCCATTCCAGCCTGAACGAGATGCTGGACGGCGGGCGATAAGAGACGGACCGGCCTGGATTAGACTCTCAATGGAGCCGGTGATCCGAAGCCGAGCCACAATGACGCGCGCACGTGCCAAACTGATTGTCCGAGGCGCTCGCGGTCATTCGGGATTAGGTTGGTTGAACACATGAGAACTGGTGTCCAGTCAGTTTCCTCGATCTTTGATACAGCTGTTATTATTATGATGCTGATATAAAATAAACCAATCAAAATTAATATCACAATCAATCTACTGCACATTTTTTGGCCGTTACGTGTCAAAAACTGCTCCAGTACACTAATATTGTGTTTGTGTCATCAATCAGAAATGTTCACGGCATTTCACATTTCAACAATAAATAAACAAATAATATTAATAAAAACATATAAGGGTAAATATCACTGTTAATTAATGAGCATAGTTATATTAATGTAAATAAAACAATAATTATATACATAAAAAAAAAACTATATATATATATATATAATATTATGTACATTATATAATATTTTTAATAATATACATATAAAATTCATCAATCAGAAATGTTCATGGCATTTCACGTTTCAATAAATAAATAAATAAATAAATAAATGAAGGTAAATATCAGTGTTAATTACTAAGCATATTTACAATGATGTATATAAATAAAGCAATTTTAATAAGTATTTTTTTAATAAAATTTAATTTATATATATATATATAAAATGTAAAAATATATTTTTAATAACATTATATATATATATATATATAGTGTTTGTGTCATCAATCAGAAATGTTCATGGCATTTCACGTTTCAATAATTACTAAATAAATAAATAATAAAAATATGAAGGTAAATATCAGTGTTAATTACTAAGCATAGTTATATTGATGTATATAAATAAAACAATAATTATAATAATTATTATTTTATAAAATTAACATTATATATATAAATATATATAAAAAAACATTATATATATATATATATATGTGTTATTTGAAAGACCCCTTGTAGTCAATCACTTTATCCCTTAAAACTAATCTTTGATCACCAAAATTACATATTTAAATGTTTTTTTCCTGTGAAATAATTTCTTTATTGCTTAAAATAGCTTGAATGTAACTCGACACCCTTGCTTCATTTAGTATATGCGGATCTATGAATATGCTAATTAGCCCCGCCTCCACTCACTCACACCAGCTCAGAGATCCACTCGGTCAACTTACAGCAGGTAAACGCTGCTAATTCTTGAAGTGAAAACCTCCCGGCAGAAGACAGAAGATTCAGTGAAGACCTTTATAACATATTTTATCAGCATCACGCAGGCAGAAGCATGTAGAGAGTTTACAGAGTGTCTGATCTGCTCTGATTCCTCCATATGCGCCTGCGATTCTGAGCGTCTCTGGTGAACAATGACTGCTACTGAACCTTCGGCAGCTTCTCATTGTGTCATTTTGATTAAGACTAAACTAAAATACCAGACCGCTTCGGCTTTGCCAGATTGTTTGTCTTGGCATCAACCGAGCCGACCAATAGAGTTGATCCAAACAATGCATGCTGGAAAGCACTATCTATTCCCAGTATGGGACTCTTACAGCAACACAACTCAGTCTGAAAGCCAATATTTACACTTCATAATCTATAAAGTAGCACTAAGAAAACATAAACTGTTCCAAAGTGAGAAATCATGACGCATGCAATAATGTCAAAAGTCATAGTTAATAATTAGTTAATAGAGAGAATTGGACTGTAATCTAAAGTGTGACTATTGCACACAGTGTCTGTATTGTTATTACTGCAGAATTAGCTTTGTTGACATGTGGATATTGTTCCCAAATGTTAAAAATAAAAGCTTTTTATGTACAAATACAAGCTGTATTGTGTCAGATTTTAATCTTTTACTCATGCGCTTGTGCTTGTTCATCTCTCGCGCGTATTCCCACTGTTCCCGGCACCGTGTTTTACCGGTCTGCATATATTTCATGACTAGCTGGTTATCCGTGGTCATTTTTCCTGGCCTGCGGCACAGAGTGAAGACCTGTCATGGGCCGCTGCTTCATCGGGACGGTCATTATCACTGCCAAACCGAGTGTGTCTGCTGTGGTGGACGCCTGTATTCACTGAAGGCCTGAAAGTGTAGTGTACTTCTGAGGGATGAAATGCAAGGTGAAGATCTGCATGGTGTAGATATGCTATCTCTCATACTCTCATAAATAGTGTTGTAGTCAAGACCACCTTATCTAAGACCAAGACCAGATCAGCACTTAGGAAGAAAGCCTAAGAAATGTCTTATTTTTAATCAATAAATACAATTAGAATAGTAAGACACTATATAGAGCTGTTACCAATCAAATGAAAATCACTAACAACAAAATTCATTGTTGCACTGCAGAGGTGACACAGATGGTGCATCTGAAATTACAAATGCCTAAACAATATTTTGTTTATTGAACGTTTGTATAAAATCGATATCACATTTGCAATTATGTGAAAACAGCTCTCTTGCTCTTGTTATATTGCTTTTTTAATAATTATATCATATGTTGTAATATAAAAATCTAGATCTTGTAGTTTTGTGGGCATTTGTATTAATCCTTCATTAATTTCTGACCTGGCACAACAGTATATTGATTATTGTTAATTGATTGCATCTGAATCAAGAAGTTTGATGTTAATAAATCAGAAAATGCAGTGGCAATTTAGTGATATCCTCGCAATTGTGGTCTTGACCGGTCTTGAAATAATATTGCGAGTCCTCATAGTCTGATACCAAGACAAGACCAAGATCTTCAAAAAATTATCTTAAGACCGGTCTCGATTACTACAACACTACTTATAAAAAATTAAAGGAAAAAACAGTCAGTTTCTACTGAAAAAAAAAAAAACAACTCTCAAAGATCTCACATCTCTCTCCTTTAGAGTTTAAAAAGAGAAAATAGTCTTTAAAATAACCCCAAAAGTTTGGGGTCAGTAAGATTTTTTAATGTTTTGAAAGTCTCTTCTGCTCACCAAAGCTGCATTTATTTGATTAAAAATACATTAAAATTCTGAAATATTTTTACAATGTGAAATAACTGTTTTCTATGTGAATATATAGTAAAGTGTAATTTATATCCAGTGATCAAAGCTGAATTTTCAGCATCATTACTCCAGTCTTCAGTGTCACATGATCCTTCAGAAAGCATTTTAATATGATGATTTGCTGCTCAAGAAACATTTATGTTTCACATTTTTGTGGAAACATATTTTTCAGGATTCTCTGATGAATAGAAAGTTCACTTTTTTACAGTCACTTTTGGTCAATTTAACGTGTCCTTGCTGAATAAAAGTATCAATTTCTTTCCAATATAAATTGGTTTACATATTGGACATTTGTTTTTTGACCACTGAAAATGTGTACAATTCACTCATGGAGCCACATTAAGATCTCCATATCTCTGGAAATGAACCATATTGGGCCTTTAAACTGAAGACACCAAAAGAAAAGTTTGTGAAGAACCAGAATCTAAAAGGATATTAAGATATCTTTAAAACTTCTTGAGTTACAGGCATGCAAACTTGAGGCAAAAAAACACTATAAGTGCTTCTTTCCCATTTTTGAACCGTCACTGTTGGCATTTAATGAAACAACGATGGCTGAAGTCAACATATTTTACTAACAGACCTACCAATCTCTGTGTAAAAATAAAATAATGATGCTGCCATCTTTCTAAAGTCATTTTTACACCCCTCTAATTTGACCCCTCATTTTGACCCTCCTCTACAAAATAGTGGATTACTCAGTAAATATTCATCTGTGACATTTAATATGTTGTTTTTCATCACTATTTATGTTTGTCTTTCTACTGAAAAAATATTAACAAAATCAAAAATTTGAGCCGGGGGACTAGATGTAATAGTAGTACACAGAATGACCTATTAATAATTTTGAATTGAAGTTCCCTTCTGCCAATCAGATGTTTTCAACCCAGCCAATCATGACACACTGGCATAACTACCACAAGTGAGCATAAATGATTAAATAATGAATATGAAAAGCACCTACAGCCGTGACCCTTTCCCTCATCTGTCACCTTGATGTCTCAGTTGTTTAATGCGGTTATTGTAACATCAAAAGCCTGACCAATCTCTGGCGCTCATCAAAGCCCTTTGAGACGTCGCCTACGAAAACAGGCTTTGCATCATCCATCATCTCCGTGCGCCGCGCTCACATTTGACTCCACGGTCCAAGAGGTTCAACAATTAATAGAAAGCATCTTTCCAGAGGCTTCTTAAATGTCAAACCTGGACGTGAATGCTAATGGAGGCCTGGCGACAACAATCGAGACGTTTATTTGTCCTTCTCAACCCAAGTTTATTTATTTCTAATCAGAAAAGCTTCCGGTAGCTTATTAGCGCTGTGCTAATCCATACGCCCCAGCGTGAAATGAGACTCCGTGGATCTGGGCCAAGCAAACACACGCAAGCTCATTTTCCCATGTTTTGTCTCTCTGTCAGAGCCTATTTGCATAAAATCCAATTTTCCCACATGGAAAGCTCAGCGCTATAATGGACGCTCAGGGCGGATATCACGCTGAATGGGATGGCTGATGCCGATTGTCCCATTTCAGAGTCAAAGAATCAAATAGAAGACATTCAATTTAGATTCAAAAGGCTTGGAAAACAATCTAAAGTTGAAAGTTCACTTCTTGAGAACAACATTGAAGTCTAAACTATCATTGCTCAACAAAATCCACTCTTTATTTCACAGTGTCCAACACATTACATATGCTTTATAGTCAAGGAAGACTTATGAAAATCAAATTTGGTAAGTCTTGTGTGACCAATTCATCATCTTGTATATAAAGTCTGGTCATTTCTGTTTCCAAAATGTCTATTTTTTGTTGCAAATATACAAACTCAGTATGGGTTTTACTAGGTACAAGTTGTTAATTAATATTACTCAGTACTTAAATGTAGAATTACTGTACACTGTAACAGGGACACCTTAAAATAAAGCGTAACCCAAAATCCTAATTATTGTATCTCATTACATGTCCTTTACAGCTAATCCAATGGGATTTTAGCACGCACACCAGGTGATATTTACCGCATGGAGGTATTTCGGTGTATTTGTCTCCCACGAGACGGATAATCCTCACAGAATCCGTCCTCTCCTACGCACTCATCTAAAATTAAAGAGAAACCTTGGCACGGAGGTCAAATCAAACGTCCCGTGAGCTGCAAACAGAATCACACTTACCATTAGAGGAACAACACAAACTCATTCACAGATGAATCTCAATCGGCTAATTTAGACACGGATATGAAGCCAGCGCTCCGAAACACACACATTGGAGATATGACCTGCATTTCAAACCAGGCGACGTCCCACAGGTGAAGGTAAACAACTCACGGAAAAAGATAAATGAGCCAGAGACGGGTTGACCAGTGAAATTTATCATCTGGAATAGTGTTTATGATCCGCCGTCCGCACATAAAGGTCATTCACAAGGTGAAGATACAGCACCTGTTTGACAGCCCAAAATATCAGAATGCCACAAAATAACAGCCAATCAGAAAGGATTCGATGTTGGGCCAGTGAGATTTCAGAGTAGGCGGGGCTAAAGCATGACAGCAGGAATAGAAACATTGACAGTCATGCAATGCAATATATAAGCAACATTGTGAATATTTTGATGATTTTAATGCACTCAAAAAAGTTTCATAAAGTTAAGAAAGATGATTTAAAATAATAAAAGTAAGGGATGCAACATCCACATTGCTGTGAATAAGTTGAAACTATTTTAATGAATTGTTTCAAAATTCTGATTAAATGTTTGTAGTGCAAGTAAAAATATTTGTAGGTAAATATTACTGTTTATCTTTATGTTTATGTATAAATAAAAATTATAAAATATATTTTACATTAAGTTTTTTTGTAGTTTTGTAGCACAGGTCACAAAAAGTACAAAAAGTCTGTTACTGTCTCTGAAAACAACCACAAGTAGTGAAGTTTACTTGATATGTTTACTTCCAATTTCTTTAGACAGAAGTGTTTTTTTTTTTCTATTTATACCCACAACAGGGTGTTTTTTTGAGCATTAGTGAGTACACATTTATAACGTAATGTCTGTTTCATTCATACTGGAAGCCGGAGGGCGCCCTCGTGCAGAAAGTCCACAAGTGAGACTCACAGAATTCATAAAACTTATGACATTCCAGGAAATCCCTTATATGGACAAAGGAATCCAGCTATCGCTCTAGTGTCATAGAATAAAACGCAGATAGAGATGTTTTGACTTATGAAACATGAAGACAATAAACATATGATTGGCTTAACTGTGTTCTTCTACACATCTCGGGTATTTTCATAAGAATAAACTATATTTATAATGCAACACTAATCGACATAGCCTTCTTCGCTGTATAGAATACTGCAAAATAATATTATTTCTGCCTCATTCGATGAAATGAAACCACATCAGATCACAAAAGGAAGTTAATTCAAACACTCAACCATCACGTTATGAAGAGAATTTGGAGTAAAAATATGTCATTAAATGTTCTCTTTTACTGGACATTCAAATGTAACTCAAACTCACAGCGCTTGCGGAAATATTTTAATTGAAACTTTGCGATTTTGGTTTAATTTCAGTTAACTGTGCAGCCTAGAAAGCACACTACAAACTCTCACTTGATAAACAAGCATCTGTCTCACACACATGCAAAATTGTAGTAAATTTATTCATCACACAGTCCAATTTTTTCGTAGACATACTGTGTGACATTATGCAACTGTTTTCAACGTTGATAATAATCAGAAAAGTTTCTTGAGCAGCATATCAGCATATAGGATCATGTGACACTGAATGCTGAAGCTTTAATCACAGGGATAAATTAAATATACACACAATATATATAAGTATATAAACAGTTCTCATCACTTTATCGTGTCGTGCCTGGTTAGGGTATACATCGAGATCTTCAACTGTCAATGAATTCAATCTCAGATAAAAACTTGAAGCAACAATGTGGAGAACACTCTAATTCTCTTTTTGAAGTCCCACAGCAAATTGCTTTTGTCAGTCACTGCTACGGCCATTAGCACAGCTCTGACATCTTAAGCCTTGAGTGTAAATAGAGCCGGCTAGCGAGCCCAGAGCGAGAAAGTGCAACTGATAATTTGAAGACAGAGCGAAGAGTTGAGCGGAGGGGAGGAGAGGAGAGGGCCTTCAAGACATTGCTTTGTTAAATAACAGAAGAGGAGGAGACGCACATCAAAGCCTGCAAGAACAAATTGAGAAGGGTGTCTATGGCTACGTTCAGACTGCAGGTAAATGTGGCCCAAACAGGGGTGTGCAATATCGCAATTTTTGACTGTGGCAATTAAAATGTCTCCACGATCTTGCCGGTTAAACATTTTATTTGCACGCTGTTCTGACATGCACTTTTCTGAGCAAGTACACTCGATGCGCACACTAAAAACCTGTCAAACAGCGCACGAGTACTGAACTAAGTTATCTTTTTATCTTTATCTTATTGCACTTAAACTGTCAAATACACACAAGGTTTACATAAACACAGTCGATTATGTTTTAAATGAACATAAACAGTTTAGAGAAAACCGGACGCGTGTCCGTATATTAGATCTGTGCGTGAGGTCTTAAAGTGACAGCAGCCTAATAATCCTGCTGCCCCTTGTCATTAATATTATGATGACAATAATACTGTATGATATTACGCTGTAAACACGTTTTGGAAAATGGATGGATGGATGATTCAGCTGCGGGCACCATCTTCTGGTGAGACACGGAAATTCATTCAGTGAGTGATTTTGGACACAGCCATGTAGTGTTGATGTGGTTGGGAAACACTGGTTTAACATCATAGCTGATACTAAACAGCATGCACATTAACCAATCAGAAGGCATGAATGCAACTGCTTATACTTTAGTGTTGAGTTCATTAAGATGATATGCAAGTAACAGAGATAAATGAGATGGTTGGTTATCAAAAACAACATAATTTGGTTCCTTTTCTTATGATTTTGTGGAATAATGTTTAAGAATCACAGCACTCTCACATCTCTATGACAAAAAGGACAAATGTCACATTCTGAAGACGTTCGTTCACACAAATTTGGCTCACTTTCTCAGTGTCTTTTGAGCAGAATAACCAATCAGTTAGCATCCTAACCCTTTCACACATAGAGGTCACTACAGTGGACAACTACTCAAAAAGCACTTTCTTGCATATGCATGGGTTTTGATGGCATAGTCGCACATCAACCTCTACAGTGGCCCCTAGTGGATCATCACCAAGTGGCAAGCCACTGCATGTTTTCCCCCTCCAAACCAAGTTGCTCTGGAATATCCATCCAGTCCTTCTATCCTAGGAGACTCTTGCAGCTAAAAAAAATAGGTTGTAGCATCAAGCAATATCTAATGAGTCATATCACAGTCAAATTTTCCAAGTATTAATTTTAGATTGGGAGAAAATTCTGATTAATCATCTGCCCACTACAGTGGACATCATGCATCAATAGCTATATTTCAGCTACAATTTATACTATTACTGTGACTTTTTTTGACTGTAAATAAATGCATTTGTGTTATTAGAATGTAATTTGCATTGACATCAAAAAAGCAATGCGATTATGTAATGCACGTTACTTGTAATGCATTAATTGTTACATCAAAAAAGTAATCTGATTACATAATTCACATTACTTGTAATGCATTACTTTACTCGTAACATCAAAAAGTAATCTGATTACATAATGCACGTTACTTGTAATGCATTACTTGTTACATCAAAAAAGTAATCTGATTACATAATTCACATTACTTGTAATGCGTTACTTTACTCGTTACATCAAAAAGTAATCTGATTACATAATGCACGTTACTTGTAATGCATTACTTGTTACATCAAAAAGTAATCTGATTACATAATTCACATTACTTGTAATGCGTTACTTTACTCGTAACATCAAAAAGTAATCTGATTACATAATGCCCGTTACTTGTAATTCATTACTTGTTACATCAAAAAAGTAATCTGATTACATAATTCACATTACTTGTAATGCGTTACTTTACTCGTAACATCAAAAAGTAATCTGATTACATAATGCACGTTACTTGTAATACATTACTTGTTACATCAAAAAGTAATCTGATTACGTAATGCACGTTACTTGTAATGTGTTACTCGTAACATCAAAAAGTAATCTGATTATGTAATGCGCATTACTTGTAATGCATGACTTTACTCATAACATCAAAAAGTAATCTGATTACGTAATGCACGTTACTTGTAATGTGTTACTCGTAACATCAAAAAGTAATCTGATTATGTAATGCACATTACTTGTAATGCATTACTTTACTCCTTACATCAAAAAGTAATCTGATTACATAATGATTAGGTATTGCTGTGTTATTACTGTATTATGTTTAATACAGTATCTCTTCAGTTAAAACCATAAACGCATCCTGTCCACTCAAGTGAAATCTGAAAATCTCTTTGAAAAATCTGTGTAAAAAACATTACATTTCAAATCTTGTTTTCATGCCCTAAGAGCAATAAAAAAAATCCTGACTGCGGTTATCATAATTCATGCATGAAAGAGCTAACTGAAACAGAGCCTCAAAAGCATGACAGAGAATATTCACAATATGTAAACAGAGTCCGTTTTGAATGCATGTTGACTTTGTGCAACAGAAACAACATCACTAATCAGTTTTATCAACAAGCTCAGGATGCACATGTGGAAGTGTAAAAGATCCCTCTCTTCAAACGCTTCTTATAAAGCACTCGATGCTCTCGCTGCGGCTTTGCTGTTCTGTGAAATCATTATCTGCTCATAATCTGCTGGATTAGACGTGTGTATTCAACAGCTGCTGAAAGATCTCGCTCTTATAATAAAGTCCCTCTGCTGCATTGCTTTAGTGGGAGATATTTTTGTGTTAAAGCGGCGTATTGATGTGTTAAAGCTTGTTTTATGTAGAACAGGATTACAGATAAGAAGATTTGTAGTTTCTAGAGTTTCGTATGGCAAACATACTATATTTATTTTCCTAAGACTCCCGAAAGAAATCCACCGACTCGCCACCGCCATGTTCTGCTTCCTTTGAATTTCCTTTTTTTTTTTTTTTTTTTAAAGCGGTGGTAAATCTTCTTGATAGGTTTCATTTTGGCACTGTGGAATAGAATAAATTACACCTACCACCTCGCTGAAACCACCATGAAAACCTGACATGTTTGCAGAACACCATAATTACTGGGTTGGTACACCTCATTTCTTCAATTTCACTTTACATTCATGCCTATACACATGCACACACACACATGAAAGGCATATATGCGTATAAATATAAAACGGCACTGGCGGGAACATTATGCACATCGCAGTTACCAATTTCAAGAGTGTTTGATCTACATAACGTGTCATCAGTTCTTGCTGGATCTGCTGAGTGTTTGGATCACCAGAAACATGAAACCAACACTATATTTACAAGGCCTCAAAACACAAGGAATCACATTTTCCTTTTAATGTTTGAGATAAAAGTTCATGAAAACATACTGTAACTGTCAAAACTCAAAAAGAGCGATTCTTGAAGCTGATCCACAAAAAACACTGAGTAGTACACTGGAAAAAATCTGGCGTAGAAACTTTTTTACTAGTAAATTTTAGTGTAAACAAAATTCACAGCAGTACAGAATCTGCATGAAGTGACATTTAGATGTGGTATTTATGCATTTGCACTGCAATTATAATTGCATATATAATGTTATATTTAAAACATAATCTCATAAGACTCTGAATATAGAAATATGAAATGTTGGGGGGGTGAATGAAATAATAGGCCTACATTTAGATGGGAAACTAAAGCTGCCAGTAGGGGGCAGCAGGTGTTAATGATTGAGTCACTGAATCCTTCAACCGATTCGTTCAAAATGCCCGATTCATTCAGGAACGAAGCAAATGACTGTTTTTATGAATGGCTTAGTGAATCAGTGATTCACCTGATGTGTTTAAAAACATGGATTCATTCAGAAACTAAACAACAACAACATACAACTAACATGCTTTAGTATCGCGATACTACCATAGTACTGGTATATCGTGCAACTCTAATTAGGAGTTTATTGAAGCAAAAGTCGTAGTTAATAGTGAGAATTGGACCAAATATAATTGTATGTGAGCTACAACTACACATCACACACAATGATCTATAAATATGAGATAATACATGACTATTAAAGCAAAAACAGAAACGCTAAACTCTACATGGACAAACAAGTGAAAGTATATTTTTGGATAGCAACTGTCCTGGCAAAAACTCTCCTTGCCAAGCTTCAGATGAGCTAATTAACCACAAGATGAAAGTTTTTTGAAGGTCAAGACATTCCTGTAAATGAAATGTCACTAAACTTGTTGTTTCCTCTGCGGTCTAAAAACAGAGCTCACAAACACACACCTGTTCCTGCGATTCAGATGTGTTCCTGCTGGAAGTGGAGGTGCTTATGAGACGCTGCCCTCGGCGCTTGTTCACTTCAAACCACTTAACACCCGAGCAAGAGTCACTAACCCACGAGTGATGCGGAGGCGCGTAATCGCTAACAAACAGCCTCTTGTCCTGTTTGTTTCTGGGGAAGTGCTTATCTGCCGTCTACAACAGCAGTCAGCAGTGAACAAACAACCAACAATAAAGCATGCTGGCAATTTGAAACAACATTTGTGTCAGTGAAGACCTGGTGATGCAACCAACAGTACGTAAGAAAGCATCACAAAGCAGATGCTGTTATCTACAGGAACTTACAAATGAGGAACACTGGGAGCAACTGATCACATTATATGCAATAACAGCCATAAACCATTGCTAATATAAACAATCAGCACACTGGTCCATGTGGAAATATGCTTTCCCTGCCCACAAACTAATCTGGGGTGTGTTTCAAATATAACATCGTTGTCACGTTTAGATATAAAACAGCTTCACAAACAGTCTTTTCAGCCACACAGTATCATTATTTCTGTGTTACAAATATTCAAATTATCACAGAAATACTGAGATAAAAGACAAACTGATGTCTACAGCAGCAATCAAAATAGAGCAAATCACCTTTTGAAAGTAAATTGGCACTTCAAATATAAAGATTTTATGAATTACATCATTACGCCACTAGGTGGCGACAAGTGACTCTTAAAAAAGGTATTTGTCATTGAATCATTCATTCAAGAGGTTCATTCAAAAACACTGATTTGTCCAGTAATGACAAAGTGAAGTATTTTTGAGTGAGTCATTGAATCATTCACTCAAACATTTTAAAGGATGGCAGCAATTAACATTTTGTCAGAACTAGGGAAGTGATGGTGGGGAAGTTTTCCCACCGGTTAATCGGCATGTATGTGTGGGGGGAGGGGCGATGTTGGGAGTTTTTCCCTCTTTTGCACCTGGCTTTTAGATCGCTAATTCGAAAATGTGCACGGCCACATAAATTGAATGACGGGTTCATTATTATTCTTAATGAAAAACACATCAACTTGAAAAACACAACTAATCCTTTGCAGGTTGTCATTAGCATTGTGTTTAAATCCAAAATAAAAGGGGCTTTGACATTTCGCTTTGAAAACAAATCAGTCAACTCCACAATCTCGTGAAATTTGACTCCTGCTGCTCATCTGTCGGCTGCCGGTATGAGCAGACACGTTCAGTTTTTAAATGTAGTGTCTGTTCTCTAACTCAACGAAATGTTTTTTATTACTATAATCAAAATGATGGTGGGGGGCGGTGCCGTGGTGGGAAAGTTCTGCAAATAAACCTCCAATCACCAATCAGAGAATCAAAACAAGCAAGTGTAACAAAAATTGTTTTCTTGAAGTACTAAGTATGATTCAAAGTACTAAAATGACTAAAACTGAAATTGATACAGTTAAATGGAACCAATAATGCCCCTTTTACAAGATGTAATATAAGTCTCTGGTGTCCCCAGAATGTGTCTGTGAAGTTTCAGCTCAAAATACCCCACAGATCATTTATTATAGCTTGTCAAATTTGCCTCTATTTGGGTGTGAGCAAAAACACGCCGTTTTTGTGTGTGTCCCTTTAAATGCAAATGAGCTGCTGCTCCCGGCCCCCGTTCCAGAAGAGGGTGGAGCTTTAACAGCTCACGCTTCGGTCGCTCAACAACAACAAAGCTGGAGAATCTCACGCAGCCAAAATGAGGATTGTCAGTAACGGTGTTCAGCCTTACATTGTTCAAACCGGAGTCGACACTGATGGAGAGACTCAGGAAGAAGTTACAACTTTTGGTTAGTGGATAAATTTATGTAGTTGCTGTTTGTGCAAATTCAGCGTTGAATTGACCCTCGTTTGTGAAGCAGTCCGGCGTAAAATGACGGCATGTCAACAACACTCTACTACAACAACTCTTCCTCTTCTCTAAAGCAGCCCAACATGGCCCCGCCCCCTTTGTTGTGTGTTCTCGGGGGCGGGGTTTATGTAAATTTTGGGGTTTGTGATGTCACTAACCCAGGAAGAAGCTCATTGTAGTTCCTACCAGCTGTTTAAAAAGTGATTTCTGTAAAAGAAAATATCTCCCTTTGCATTGAACTTTGAGTTTTGTAACTTTCAGATGTTGCAAAACCATGATTAAGTATTGTAGAAGTGTTGTTCATGTTAACTAGTTAATGTTAAGAAATGAAGTGTTACCAATATAGCACTGCATGCAACATGCTGAGGGGAAAGAGACGTCATGTTTACACAGAGCAACAATTAGACCAGCACATTAATACAGAGTGAATTAAGTTAATTTGGTCACAGGTGTGTGTGTGTGTGTGTGTGTCAGCTACTTAAAAACGCAGCTCATCCAATGAGATTTCAAATCCAGAACAATCCAACAATCCAGAGGAGCGTTTCACCAGGGACCCGATCAATCCTCTGACATGTGCCATCTTTCATCAGCATGTCGCTAATTGCGTGACACGCAGCGTGTTTCTACAGCACTTTGATTACCATGGCCAATTACGAGGGTTAGCGAGTGGGTGTTAACCAGCAGCTGTGGCGACCCTGCGCTCGCTGTCAGCGGAGGCGACAATCGTCCTCTCCGGAGCCGAGTCTATCATTAGCGTCCGCTCAAGTGCCAAAGTTCTGGCTGCGTGGAATATTCTATTCACTTCTGCCGCCGCAGGACTGTAATTTTGCTGTTATCTTTTATTTCTACGTCAATTAAAAGACAGCTCACATATATAGAGAGCAGCGGTGTAAAGTGACGGAATGGAAAACTGGGATCACGACATTATTTTGTATTGCACAGAAGCTTTCTTTAAATAAATCATGCAAAATAGCACTTAATAATGTATTATAAAGTGTTTATACAGGGTTATCAGAGTTTTTGATACATTGCATTGACTTTTCAAGTCATTTTATTTGTTGCTGAAACAGTTTCCACGAACATTCAACACTGATAATAATCATAAATGTTTCTTGAGCATCAAATCATCATATTAGAATGATTTCTGAAGGATCATGTGACACTGAAGACTGGAGTAATGATGCTGAAAATTCAGCTTTGATCACTGGATATAAATTACATTTTACTATATTTATAATTGTAATAATATTTCACATTATTTCTGTTTTTACTGATCAAATAGACCCACACTTGTCATGTTGCTCTGCCTCTCTTCAAAGATCTCCTGTAGGAAGTTGAAAGGACGGGCGTCTTTGATCTGTGTCCTCAGTCGCATCTGCAGCGGCCGTTAATTAAGAGTTTTCACAGAGTCTCCTCAGAAGTGTCCAGCAGATGGTCATTTCTCCATCTGCCCAATGTCACACTGCCATAAGTAACACACATACTACAGCGCAAACTTATAATCATGATAACGAGAGATCTGCTCGCTCAGGCAGCACGAAAACTGATATGAAAGCTCATAAGCGGCTCGTTTGAAGCACTCGCACAAATATCACTCCTCACATGCTGCTACACTAATGACACAATAATGCAGTGAGCACAAAAATACATGTAGCACACAAAAACACTGTGATATTTTTTTATTTATTTATTTATTATTATTTTTGCTGCATATCTCTCATCCACCAGCTTGTGCATTCTGGGATTGTGAGAAAGTAAGTAAATAAATAAACTAAGTAAAGAAAGAAAGAAAAAGTAAAAAATAAATAAATAAATAAATAATACAAATCTATAAATAAAGAAAAAAACATGATTAAATAAATAAATAAATAAATAAAATAAAAAAGAATAATAAAATAAAATAAATTAAAAAATAAGTCAATTTATAAATAAAGAGAAGTAAAGAAAGAAAAATAAAATAAAAAAGTAAAAAAGAAAATAAATAATAAATAAAAATAAGTAATGAAAATAGTAAAGAAAGAAAGAAACAAACAAACAAACAAATAATTAAATAAATAAGTAAAGAAAGACATGATTAAATAAATAAATAAATACTTACATAATTAAAACTAATAAAAAGAAAGAGAAACATGATTAAATAAGTAAATAAATAAATAAAGACAAAAAGATTAAAAAGAAAGAATACATGATTAAATAAATAAATAAATAGAAATATGCATCATTTACTTAATTATTTATTTTAATTATTTTTAATAAAATAAAATAAAAATATTAAATCTAAAATGAGAAAATATTTTATTAAAATAATTACTTCATATAGTTATTTTTAAAAAATAAAATAGTTAAGAAAGAAAAACAAATAAACAAATACATAAATAATAAATAAATAAGGGACACGATTAAATAAATTATTAAAATAAATAAAGACATCAATAAATACATAAATACATAAAAACCTATAAAGAAAAAAAAAAAATAAAAAATAAAATAAAATAAAAAAAATTGTAAATAAAGGGAAGTAAACAAAGAAATAAAAAAAATAAAATAAAAATAAGTAATGAAAACGGTAAAGAAAGAAAAAAACAAACATAATTAAATAAGTAAAGAAAGAAAAACATGATTAAATAATAAATAAATAAAGACAATTAAAAGATTAAAAAGAAAGAAAACATGAATAAATAAATAAATAGAAAGATTCGTTATTTAATTAATTAAATTTTTTAATATTTTTAAAGAAAATAAAGTACATTTATTTAAAATAAAAATATTAAATCTTAAATAATTATTAAAAAAGAAAATATTTATTAACATAATTACTTCATATAATTATTTTTATAAAATAAAATAAAGAACATAAAACATAGATAGATAGATAGATAATTGTTTCTATACTGACTTCATGTATTTCACATGTTTATAAGACGGATTGATCAGAACACTCGATTCCAAACGATCCATAGTTTTTCCTTCATTGACCTTGAAAGTTTAAACCATCTGTTTAATAAAGATATCACACTTTAAATAGTGTTTACTAATTAAGGCTCTAATTATTATTCTGACAGATGAAAATCTGATTACTTCTATTTAATTGATGAAATAATTGTAGAACATTTCTGAGAGCGAGTTAAAAATAAGAGAAGTGAAGGTCAGCTGCGGGTGGCTTTCTAACTCGGAGCAGATAACAAGCTCTTTCTTTGAGCGTTTAAGCGCACATGAGAACCTCCAGATCAGAAATCTGAGCCACTGCTAACTCTGATCAGCCTGAAGCCTGAATCACAGATGAGAATCTGCTGCGCTCGTGTACAGAGACGCAGATCCTTCACTTCTATCAGGAACAAAACTCTCCCAAATCAAATGAAGGCAAAATAAATCTTTTATCTTTTAATATCCGTGTGAAATTGCTTTTCTTGTTTGAGTGTCGGGGTAAGTTGTTGCATTAAAGCCATTCGTTGTGCTGACAAACACTGATCTGAGCGCCGGATGTCCAACACTGTGTGTTTAATTTATGATCTCAAACGCTGCGCTTTAAACAGAAACAGTGAGAGGCTTAAAATATATTAAACCGTCAAGAAAATGTCTGGGACTATTCCATTTTAAAATAATTATTAAAAATAAAATGTATATATTATATCAAAATATATAATATTTTTTATAGCAGTTATTTTATTTTTAATATTTAATTTTTATTTTATTTATTTATTTTATAAAATAAAATAATTATTAAAGTTTTATATATATATATATATAATTTTATAAAAATAATTACTTAATAATTATTTTATATAAATGTTTTATAAAATATAATAATTATACACATTTTGTATAAAATAATTGTTTTTTAATAAAATAACAAAATTATGAAATCTAAAATTATAAAAAAATGCAATATTTTATAACAATAATTACCTTATATAATTATTTTTATAAAATAAAATAATTATTAAATATATATATTTTGTATATAATAATATTTAAAAAAAAAGAATAAAAAATATGAAATCTAAAATAATTAAAAAAATTATAACAATAATTAACTTTATATAATTATTTTTTTTATAAAAGATCTATCTATATATATATATATATATATTCTTTTTTATAAATATTATATTTTATAAAATAATTACTTTATATAATATTTTTTATAAAATAAAATAATTATTTAAAAATAAAAAAGAATACATATTTTATGTACAAATTATTTAACATAATATTTATTTATTTGTTTGTTTTTCACAATACAATAATGTCATGTTCCCGTACATTTTCTTGACAAAACAACGATAGTATTATTTAGCTGTAGCACAAACGGTACATAATGAGTTTTAGGCCAAAGTTTAACGCTTAGTGTTTGCCTGTAAGTCTGAACAAGGAGAGATGTGATAAAATGTGATAAAAATCAACCTGTAAAAGACATTTAAAAAGATGTTGGAGTTCTTGTTCTATTTGATAAACCCAAGTATTGTAGTATTAACTGTATAAAGTCGTGCAGCTCGTGTTGTTCATGTCAGCATCACAGTAATAGTGTTGTTAATGTGTTCAGCAGCTCAAGGCTCTGCCAGTAAATGTGTGTCATAAAGCTTCATTTAGCGCACAAGCAAACATTTAGTCCCGGCAATTTACTGCAGGCTTTTCATAGCTGTCAATTAGAGCGTCCACCAGGTGAGATAATACTGGACAATTGCACGGTCATTATGCTAAATTAAATTATTCCCATCAAATGAGATCCTAAGGCTGTCCTACGATGAATAATGATGTCCCGCCCGAGGGCCGCGAGGCCGGAGTCACCGTTAATGACTGGACTGGAATAATCAGACATCCGCGGCCCCACTTCCCACCGTCCTCACGTGATCTACGGACGCCGCGATTCATTTCATCCACTGCAGAAAATAATCGCAACTGATTGCATGCGCTCGAGCTGCTGAGGGAAAAAGTTCTGGATTGCAAATTGAAATTTTCGGCTTATTAACGCTGAGAGAATCAATGTTTCTGTTTACACGACGAGTGAAAATATAATTTTATCATTTCAAACTATCGTGAAACATCTCAATACACAGAGAGAGTTTGTCCATGATCCTGCACTGATGACCTTCTGGATTTGATTTGAACCTAACCGGGTTTTTCAGGGTTAGGTTTGTTTGATTTTATCAATCCACAGCAAAATAAAATAAAATAAATGAAATAATAAAATAAAAATGTTTAAGTAAATCAATCAATCAATCAATATATAAATGTAAAAAAATATATTTTTATTGATCATAATATAGTATTCAAGGAATGTATTAGTCAATCAATCAATCAATAAATAATTATTTTTTTTATACCATAAATTATGGTTTTATTGAACTATAATACAGTATTCAATACAGACATATAAGGAAATGTATTGGTCAATCAATCAATCAATCAATCAATCATTATTCATTTTATTAACCATAAATTATGGTTTTATTGGACCATAATATAGTATTCAAGACAGACATATATGGAAATGTTTTGGTCAATCAATCAATCAATCAATCAATTAATCATTATTAATTTTATTAACCATAAATTATGGTTTTATTGAACCATAATACAGTATTTAATACAGACATATAAGGAAATGTATTGGTCAATCAATCAATCAATCAATCATTATTCATTTTATTAACCATAAATTATGGTTTTATTGGACCATAATATAGTATTCAAGACAGACATATATGGAAATGTTTTGGTCAATCAATCAATCAATCAATCAATAAAAATATTTTTTTATTGATCATAATATAGTATTCAAGGAAATGTATTAATCAATAAATAATTAAATATTTATTATATTGACCATAAATTATGGTTTTATTGGACCATAATATAGTATTCAAGACAGACATATAAGGAAATGTATTGGTCAATTAATCCATCAATCAATCAATCAAAATAATATATAAATAGGTTATAAATAATATTTTATAAAAAATATATAAATAAAAATATTTTTATTGATCATAATATAGTATTCAAGGAAATGTATTGGTCAATAAATAAATAGCTAAATATTTAAAAAAATTATTTACCAATACAATATTAGTATTTAAGGAATGCATTAGTCAATCAA